>NC_057800.1:489587445-489733613 GCF_018294505.1 Triticum aestivum
AGTCTAGGACTCCCTCAAGGGGTCCTCGGGCGTCCGGCCTGTTAGCTACAGGACGGACTGATGGGCCGTGAAGATACGAAGACCAAAGACTGCACCCGTGTCCGGATGGGACTCTCCTTGGCGTGGAAGGCAAACTTGGTGACCGGATATGTAGATTCCTTTATTTGTAACCGACCTTGTGTAACCCTAGATCCTCCCGATGTCTATATAAACCAGAGGACTTAGTCCGGCGTGGAGATATTCATGACCATAGTCATAAAGGCTAGACTTATAGGGTTTAGCCATTACGATCTCGTGGTAGATCAACTCTTGTAATACTCATATTCATCAAGATCAATCAAGTAGGAAGTAGGGTATTACCTCCATAGAGAGGGACCGAACCTGGGTAAACATCGTGTCCCCCGTCTCCTGCTACCATCGACCTTAGACGCACAGTTCGGGACCCCCTACCCGAGATCCGCCGGTTTTGACACCGACAGCGTCCACGAGGAAGAATTGGAAGGTGCGCGAAGCTCTCAACAACGATGCGTGGGTCTCGAGAATATGCATCATGGACTCTTTGTTGCTGAATCATTGTCACCCTCTGGACAACGCTTCGTGGCTTCCATCTTGAGGCGGATGACGAGGATGATATTGTGTGTGTGGAAGCACACCGCTAGCTGGCAATACACGGCCGAGTCGGCATACAAAGCGTAATTCCTTTGGCACAATCAAATCCCCTATGGAACACACTGTGTGGAGGGCTTTGGCTCCCCCCAAAGTCAAGTTCTTCGCTTGGCTGGCAATTCGAAACAGAATTTGGACGGCGGACAGATTAGAGAAGCGTGGATGGCCAAACTATGGCCTTTGTACACTTTGCAAGCGGGAGCAAGAGTCTGTTGATCATCTCTTCTACAAATGACGCTTCTCTATCCGCCTATGGGGATTAGTCAAGCACTGGCTGCAACTACTGAGCATCGATACTTCCTCATGGCACCTCTCAGACAACATCAAAGAATGGTGAGTGGGCCTCTCCGACACATTTACCGCCAACAAGAAGGCGATGGCCTCGCTCACCATGCTCGTCACGTGAACCATTTGGAACGAGAGGAATGCGCGGATGTTTTGTCAAAAGAGTGCTCCACCGAAGGTGCTACTCGCCAATATCAAGAAGGAGGCCACGCTTTGGGTAACAGCGGGTGCTAGAAAGTTGGGATACTTGACGACGGGAGAGTAGTTGGTCACATTTGTTTTTCTCGGTTGTTACGCTACTGTCTGTGTTGTAACACGATCATAAACTCTATTCCTCTTATTTAATTAATGAGGCAAATCTTTTGCCTCTCTTCAAAAAAAATATTTCATAATTCTAGAGTTATTTCTAAATCTCTTCACCATGGTTGTAAGTGCATCTAGTGCCACCCTTAGTTGGTTTTGGAGTATTGATGACAAATTTGGTTGAAGGACTAATGTGTTTGTGAGAATTGCAGGATAACACAGGTAGTAGTCCCTCATTGATTCGGTTTACCTACCGGAGATGACCCCTAAAAATGTATGAACACATTGACGACAATGGTGGTATATGAAGATATTCATATTGAAGACTGTGACATGAGAAGACATTGAGTGAAGACTATGGAGCGCGAAGACTTAGTCGTTTCATTGTTTCCTTTTCTTCTTTATTGAGTCATAGGAACCACCGTACTGTTAAGTGGGGTCCAAGTGAACAAAGTCGGAGTGACTGAAGTGATGCTCAACCCAAATCCTATGTCTTCGAGCGAAGACAATGAGAGCAAATCTTATCCAGAGCTGGATGAGTCAGCTTTACTTGTAGCCCAAGTAAAGTTGCCGTGTGTGTTTGAAATCTGACCGTTGGAACACGTGTCAGTTCCTTAGTGACCCAGGGTCATTTCAGACATATCAGGTCGGGTTGCCTAGTGGCTATAAATAGCCCACCCCCTACACCATAAATTGGTGGCTGCTCAGAGTTAGTGCACGGCTTTTGTCGTTTGAGAGCAACCCACCTCCGAAGCCTTTGAGAGAGAGAAATCCTTGCGAGGACAAAGCCCAAACACCCAGAGCCAAAGAGTGTTAGGCATCACTGAAATCTTTCTGTCTGCGTGACCTGAAGACTTATTACACTTGAGGACTGTGAATCCTCCAGCCGGTTAGGCGTCGCGTTCTGAGCATCCAAGAGTCATTGTGGATCGCCGGTGAACGAAGTCTGTGAAGGTTTGGAAGTCTACCTTGAAGACTTACCAGAGTAATTGGGCGAGGACTGGGTGTCCTTAGCTCAAGGGGAATAATGTGAAGACGCGGTCTTCTGAGTTAAATCTCAGCCTCCCTAACCAGACGTACAGTTGTCACAACAACTGGAACTGGTCCAACAAATCATGTGTCCTCAACAAGTGACCGGTTCTATCCTCTCCCTCTCTTTACTTAGAGCTTGTCTTCGTGAAGTCATTGCATGTTTGCTGAACCTATTTGACTTCATTGCTTGACTACTATTGTTATTTGGCTTCATACTATCTTCCATCCTGATCCTTACTACCTAGCTGCTATTAGTCTTCGTACTCTCACGTTATTGCATACTTGACTATGGCTTGCTTAGTGTAGTTTATCTTCCGCTGCATATCTATAGGTTCATTTCTATTGTTTGTCTTCGAAACTTCCATGTTTTGAAGACTTTCATAAAAATCGCCTATTCACCCCCCTCTAGTCGATAACTAGCACTTTCAATTGGTATCAGAGCAAGGTACTCCCTTGTTCTGTGTGATTCGGTTTAACCACCTGGAGTTTTAGCTATGTCGACTGCAGGGATAATCAAAGTCTCCGCTGCTTGCCCCGTCTTCGATGTAATTGAATATCCCTACTGGAAGAATAAGATGCGCATGCATCTTGAAGCCATTGATGTCGACCTCTGGTATGTCGTCAAGAACGGCGTTCCCAAGACTGGTGAAGGTGTCACTCCTGCTGATTTCAAGAAGTTCATTCAACTGGACTCTACTGCCAAGAACATCATCTATGGTCATCTGACCAAAGGACAGTATGGCCGCATGAGTGCTATGGAAACGTCGAAGCTAGTCTGGGACTGGCTGTCCAAGGTCAACGAAGGCGTCTCAACCCAGAGAGATCAAAGGATAGTATTCTTCGCAACCTCTTCAACCGCTTCAAGAGAAAGGATAATGAAAATGTCCAGCTCATGTTTGATCGCCTCACTGACATCACAAATGAGCTTCGTGCTCTCGGCGCCACTGAGATTACCAAGCATGAAATCATCAAGACACGGCTGAGATCACTTGATAGTTCGTTTCACATCCTAGCCCTGATGATTCAAGAACGTCCTGATTTCAAGACACTCGATCCGTCTGATATACCTAAGAGGCTCAACACACATGAGTTCCAGCTGTCTAAGAAAAGAGATATCTATGGTCCCAACTATGGCCGAACACGCACTTTGAAGGCAAAAGTTGTTTCCTCATCTGAAGAAGAATCTTACTACAGTTTTGATGATCCTGAAGACATTGGAAAGGAACTTGATATGCTTGTGAAGAAGTTCCAGAAGTTCACTAAGAAGAAAGGCTTCAGAAAGTCTTCACGATCCATCTCAAGAAATGATGAAGCTTCCACTCATGACTTCAAGAAGAGAACATGTCACAAGTGCAAGAAACCTGGACACTATATCTCTGAGAGTCCACTGTGGGACAATGAGAAGAAGAAGAAGAAGAGCAAGGAATATGATTCTGATGACAAGAAGAAGAAGAGATCTTCAAAGTCTTCTTCCAAGTCCTGATCCAAGTCTTCATCTCATAAGAAGAGCTCATCTGGCAAGGCTCGTGCTTTTGTTGGCAAGGAGATGGATTCAGAGGAGGAGTCTGCTTCTGAGGAGGCGGAGGTGGAGTCTGAGGAGGAGTCTGACCCTGGCGTTGCAAGTCTGGCTCTAGCTATAGCCTATGTTGCCAAGTCCATCTTCAACACTGAAGACAATGACTTCCACACCAACGCTGACGCTAATGATCAGGATGACCCTGCTCCCACCTACTGCTTCATGGCACGTGGTGCCAAGGGAAAGGTCTCCAGCCGAAAATCAAAGGCGTCTGATGCTATTGCTGGGGACCTAAAACATCTTGTAGGGCGCAAGATCAAATGCCCAAATGGTCTCACTATGTATTTTTGAAAGCACAAGTGCTCCCTGGGTGGTTTTGGTAATTAATGTCAACATATCTCTTGTTGGACTAACACTTTTACCTAGTATGTTTCAGATAAGTTCAACAATGGAGTGGCATGGACTAGACGATGTGGAACCCCTTCAAGATGCTAAGGACAAAGGATTGGCTTAAGCTTCAAGATCAAGACTCTACATTTTCTATTTTAGTGATCCAAGATCACATTGAGTCTATAGGAAAAGCCAATACTATCAAGAGGGGATGAGGTGTTGCTTAATGGCATGCTTGCTCAAAGTGCTTAGTGATATGCTCCAAAACCCTCAACTACCTTCCCACATCCACATATGACCTAAACCAAAAGTCAAACTCGGCCCCACCGATTCGTTCTATCTAGCGCCACCAAGTTTCAGATGTCATAGCCACTACCACAAACCCTAGCAAATCGGTTTCACCGATAGGGATCTCGGTCTCATCGAGATGGGATTGTAATCTCTCTGTGTATGTCCATTACCAAAATCGGTCTCACCGAGTTTGAGCAATCGGTACTACCGAGATTATAATGCAAACCCTCTGGTTAGCTTATTACCAAAATCAGTCCCACCGAGTTTGCCTGACCAACTCTCTCGTTAGCTTATTACCAAAATCGGTCCCACCGAGTTTGTGTAATCGATCACATCGAGATTACGTTATGCCCTAACCCTAACCATATCGGTCCTACCGAGTTGCATCTCACTCCCACCGAAAATCCTAACGGTCACTAGGTTTGCTGAATTGGTCCGACCGAGTTTAACCATTCGGACCCACTGAGTTTGGCAAATTGTGTGTAACGGTTAGATTTGGTGTGGAGGCTATATATACCCCTCCACCCACTCTTCATTCATGGAGAGAGCCATCAGAACATATCTACACTTCCAATACACATTTTCTGAGAGAGAACTACCTACTCATGTGTTGAGGTCAAGATATTCCATTCCAACCATATGAATCTTGATCTCTAGCCTTCCCCAAGTTGCTTTCCACTCAAATCTTCTTTCCACCAAATCCAAATCCTGTGAGAGAGAGTTGAGTGTTGGGGAGACTATCATTTGAAGCACAAGAGCAAGGAGTTCATCATCAACACACCATTTGTTACTTCTTGGAGAGTGGTGTATCCTAGATTGGCTAGGTGTCACTTGGGAGCCTCCGACAAGATTGTGGAGTTGAACCAAGGAGTTTGTAAGGGCAAGGAGATCGCCTACTTCGCGAAGATCTACCGCTAGTGAGGCAAGTCCTTCGTGGGCGACGGCCATGATGGAATAGACAAGGTTGCTTCTCCGTGGACCCTTCGTGGGTGGAGCCCTCCGTGGACTCGTGCAACCGTTACCCTCCGTGGGTTGAAGTCTCCATCAACGTGGATGTACGATAGCACCACCTATCGGAACCACGACAAAAACATCCATGTCTCCAATTGCGTTTGAATACTCCAAACCCTTCCCTTTACATTCTTGCAAGTTGCATGCTTTACTTTCCGCTGCTCATATACTCATTGCTTGCTTGCTTGATATGTATTGTGTTTGTTAAACTTGTGCTTAAACTCCACTTAAACTTCAGAATATTAAAAACAGCAACTTTTGGCACTTAGTGTCTAATCACCCCCCCCTCTAAACACCTCTTCTCGATCCTTTCAATTTTGTTCCTGAATCGTTTGCCATTCATCCTATCAGTCCTAATCTTGATCCGAGCTTCAATAATCCCCTTGCCCGTCAAATGTTTATGCTTCACACATCTCTTGGTGAGGCCTATCCCCCTGACTATACTGTAGGGTATGACACCTCATGCTTCAGAATGGATTATGGACAGCGGATGCACTAATCATATGACTGGTGATCGAAGTCTTCTCATGGACTCAACCTTACGTCCATCTGACAAGAGTCACATCACATTAGCTGACACTGGTAAAAGCAAGGTATTGGGTCTAGGTAGAGTTGCAATCTCAAAGGATTAGCACATGGATAAAGTGATGCTTGTTGAATCCCTTGGTTTCAACTTAATGTCTGTCTCAATGCTTTGTGACTTGAACATGATTGTGATATTTGGAAAATATCGTTGCCTTGTACTTATGGAATCTGACAAGTCTCTAGTCTTTGAAGGGTACCGGAAAGGTGATCTATACATGGTAGATTTCTCAACAGGTCCACAGCTTGCCGTATGTCTTCTTGCAAAAGCTTCAGAATGCTGGCTCTGGCATCGGAGGCTGGGGCATGCTGGCATGAGGAACTTACACACTCTCGCCAATAAGAAGCATGTCATAGGCATCGAGGGCGTCAAGTTCAAGAAGGATCATTTGTGTGGTGCCTGCGAAGCTGGAAAAATGACGAGGGTCAAGCATCCCTCGAAGACAATCATGACTACATCTCAACCCTTCGAGCTGCTACACATGGACTTATTTGGCCCTACTCACTACTCTACCCTCACAACAACTGCCTGTCTCTATGGCTTCGTCATTGTTGATGATTACTCAAGATATACATGGGTGCACATAATTCTCTACAAGACTGAAGTGCAAGATGTCTTCAGACGCTTCGCCAATCGAGCCATGAACAATTATGGCGTCAAGATCAAGCATATCAGAAGTGACAACGGCACTGAGTTCAAGAACACCGAACTTGATCTTTATCTGGATACAATGGGAATCACTCGTGAGTTCTTTGTTCCATACACACCTTAGCAAAATGGCATCGTAGAGCGCAAGAACAGAACCCTCATTGAGATGGCTCGAACAATGCTCGACGAATACAAGACACCAAGAAAGTTCTGGCCTGAAGCTATTGATACAGCATGTCATGTAATCAATCGTGTTTACATCCATAAGCTTCTGAATAAAACATCCTTTGAGCTCCTCACTGGCAAGAAGCCAAATGTCAGTTACTTCAGAGTATTTGGAGCTAGGTGCTGGGTCAAGGATCCCCATCACAAGTCAAAATTTGCAACCAAAGCTAAAGAAGGCTTCATGCTCGGTAACGGAAAGGACTCGCACTCTTACAGAGTCTTCAACCTCTATCTCTACAAAATCTTCGAAACTGTGGACATGCGGTTTGATGAAACCAATGGTTCACAAAGAGAGCTTCTGCCAAGCACACTAGACGAAGCTCCACCCAGCGAATCTATCAAGCTAATGGGAACTGGTGAAATCATGCCTTCTGAAGCACAACGAGGAACTTATCATTTCTGCACCTAACCAACCTGAAGACAATGCTCAGCCTGAAGACAATCCTCCCAATGATGACAATGATCAGCAAGAGCAAAGTCTTCGTCCAGTTCATTCTCGTGTTGTAAATGAAGTACAGATTGAAAAGATAATTGATAGCATCAATGCTCCCGGACCACTTACTCGCTCCAGAGCTACACAGTTAGCAAATTTATGTGGGCACTTTTCTTTTGTGTCAATATCAGAACCCAAGAAAGTTGCTGAAGCCTTTATGGAACCTGAATGGATTCAAGCTATGCAAGAAGAGCTTCAACAGTTCAAGCTGAACAATGTTTGGGAACTTGTCAAGCGTCCTGACCCTCGCAAGCATAACATTATAGGCACAAAATGGATATATAGAAACAAGCAAGATGAGCATGGTCAAGTCGAGAGAAACAAAGCACGTCTCGTTGCTCAAGGATGTACTCAAGTTGAAGGGATTGACTTCGATGAAACATTTGCTCCTATGGCTAGGCTTGAAGCTATTCGCATATTGCTAGCCTATGCTAACCATCACAACCTCTTACTATATCAAATGGATGTGAAGAGTGCATTTCTCAACGGCAAGATTGAAGAAGAAGTATACGTCACACAACCTCCTGGCTTTGAAGATCCAAAACATCCTGATATGGTGTACAAGCTAAACAAAGCACTGTATGGCCTCAAACAAGCTCCTCGCGCTTGGTATGATACGATCAAAGACTTCCTGAAGAGCAAAGGTTTCAAACCTGGATCCCTCGATCCCACACTCTTCACGAAGACATATGATGGTGAACTATTTGTGTGTCAAATCTATGTGGATGACATTATCTTCGGCTGCACCAATCAGAAATACAGTGATAAGTTTGGGTACATGATGCAAGAGCAATATCAGATGTCCATGATGGGTGAGCTAAAGTTCTTCCTCGGTCTTCAAATTCGTCAGCAAAGGAATGGCATCTTCATATCACAAGAAAAATACCTCAAGGATTGCTTGAAGAAGTTTGGAATTCAAGATTGCAAAGGTTACACAAACCAATGCCAGCCAAACACCATCTGGGTCCCGACGACAATGGTAAAGAGTTCGATCAAAAGGTATACCGCTCCATGATTGGTTCTTTACTTTACCTATGTGCATCTAGGCCATATATTATGCTTAGTGTTTGCATGTGTGCTCAATTCCAAGCGGCACCAAAGGAATCGCATCACTTAGCTGTGAAGCGAATTCTTCGATATTTGGCTTACACCCCAACACTAGGATTATGGTATCCAAAGGGCTCAGAATTTGATCTGGTTGGATTCTCGGATGCTGATTATGCTGGTGACAAGGTGGATCGCAAGTCTACATCAGGCACATGTCACTTTCTGGGACGATCACTTGTCTATTGGTCTTCAAAGAAGCAGAACTGTGTATCACTCTCCACTGCTGAATCTGAATACATTGCTGCTGGATCTTGCTGCGCTCAGCTTCTATGGATGAAGCAAACTCTCAAGGACTATGGCATCAATCTAAAACAAGTACCTCTCTTCTGCGACAACGAAAGCGCCATCAAGATTGCCAAGAATCCAGTCCAGCACTCGAAGACAAAGCACATTGAAATTCGTCATCACTTTCTCAAAGATCATGTCATGAAGAAAGATATTGATATCATTCACGTCAACACTGAAGAGCAACTGGCAGATATCTTCACAAAGCCCTTGGATGAGAAAAGGTTTTGCAAGTTACGGTGTGAGCTAAATATCTTGGAATCCTCAAATGTCCTGTAATCAGGCACACATCCTAACACTTATGCATGTTGATGACTTAGATGTGCAACACATGAAGTAAAGTATATCTTCAATCAATGAAGACTTACATTCTGAGTGTGAATACATTAACGTGGAATTTGACTTTGGAGCGCCACGATAATTGTGCACCGTGTCTGGGTCTAATACTTCCTATACGGTGGGTAACGCCACCACCAAATTTCTTTGTTTAAAGTGTTTCACTCATGGCGTTACATTTGCTATGTCTTCGCATTTGGTTTGACTTCAATTTCAACTTGTCTTCATGATTATCTTCACTATATTGATTTGATTGCTTTCTGATATATATACTAGTTTTCTGTCCTCTACAGCATTCACTTATAGCTATGTCTTCCATGTTGAATCTTTTTGAACTAAGTGAATGTGATCGGACCCTAATCTCTCTGTGCTTTCTATCTCAAACTCTATCTGTCCAAATCATATGCATTCTATTGAAACTATCAAATGTCTTCTCTGCGTCCTTGTCAGCAGAATATACAGAGACAAACATTAAGTCTGTTTTAAATGATTCATCCTTATTGCCTGAAATCTGGAGAATCCGGAACGACCATCCGACAAACCTAGCGGGCGTGGGAACGTGGGACAACTCTGAGTATGTTGCATGCTTGCCATGTGCCCCTCAGATGTGAACCGCCAGGGGCACCTGCGTAATTGCGCTGTGCCACACACTTCCTTATAAATACATGTCCCCTGCGGTCAAGAAAACCTTCTTCCACCTCTCCACCTCGTCAAAACCCTAGCGCCACCGCTAGCTCTAGACGACGCCGGCGACGAAGCGCTTAGCTGCCGCGACTTCTCCGACGCCGTCCTCACGCCGGCCGCGGACATCGTCCTCTCCGCCGCCGCCGCCGTAGGTGTCCTCCGTCGCCAAGTTAGGGCACGGTGGATTGAACTGCTCGATCTCCTACTCTTCCCATCTAGCAGTTCTTCGCGTGGTAAATACAAGTCTATTTTTACCATCTCTTTGATCCTCAAATATTCATCCTGTTTGCCAAAATAGTTTTCTACCTATACAATGTTAGATCTATCCTGTCTGCATCTCATACTGCCTAGTATATTCACTTAAGCTTCACATCTAGTTAGATTCCTCACTTGTACTTATTTGCGGATTCGTACAAATCTGGAACCAACTCTCAACATATAAGTGAGTGTCTTCGCATCATGAGGTCAATGTCTTCAAACTGATTTATCTTCAAAATCTTCTGAGAATGCATATGACCTCTTCCCCTTCCCTCGCATCTCTAATGCTGTCACAGGTACATGTTCGTGGGAGAATCCCTTGGTTCTCATAGTCTGCATTCGTTTGCAGAATTCTTACAGCATCACATTAACTCTCCCGAAGCCAGTTCATGTTTGTCCAGCAAGCGAAAGCCTTTGAAGCCTTTGAACGTGTTGAAGCCTTTCAGTTTCAAGTTCATGGCTGCAGAGAAATCAGTAAGGAAGGGTGGAAGATATCATCATGGGGGAACGTCAAGAGATTTGCCTGATGACCTCTCAGAGCTTTACAAGACAGATCCTGAAGAGGACTATAATCAGTGCAAGACACGAATCCAATGGATTCGACGATATTGGGCTGAACAATGGTTCAAGTACAACTTCGTCACCAAGGAGTATGCTGAGAAGAATGCTATCAAGCGGCCCTGGGGCGATATTTTGTACAGAAATCTTCCACCCAGGAACAGAGCTGAAGCTATTGCACAGGGTTTCTATCCCTGTATTGTTCGTGGACCACAGCCTGCTAACGCCGACCCCACTTCTCTCTTGTGGTGTCGAGATGACGATCTTTTCAAACGGAATTATCAGTTTGCAAAAGCCTCAGCAAAGAAGAACAAAGATTCTTTGGGGTTAGACTTCAATCCTGGTCCTCCTGCTCCCCGGGCTGACGGCACACGCGATGCTGAACCCAATCTCATCGGACCCTTCTACAACCTTGATGGCCTCATCACTCACATCTCTGTTCAAGGTGCCAAACTAGATCATTCTGATGGTGATGCTGACACGGATGAAGCCCCTGCTCCTACTCCAAAGCCGCAGAAGTAGAAGAAGGCTAAAGCTTCAAGGTCAGCTGCTCCTCCAAAAGTTTCACGTGTGAAGCCACTGGCTACTGCACCTCCTGAAGACAGTGTGCAATCTAAAGATCTATCATGTATCTCCAAGAAGACGGAGAAGAAAAAGGAAATCGTCAAGAATACTGATCAGACCTTGACCCCTGCTGCCATTCTGCGTGACGAACACATTGATTTGTCTAGTGATGAAGACCTTGCAGATGACGCTCTTGAGCAACTGATCAAGAGCAAGGAAGAAGCAGAAATCTTCAATGATTTGCCTCTCTTTGATGTGGCAATCATCCATAACTTCATTGATGAGTGGTTTGACACTCCCAACCTCAGCTTTGAAGATCTGCAAGTTCCCATTGGTCTCAGCGTCTCTTTCAATGGCGCTATTGCTTCTGAGCTAGCTCTTGCTCAGCGCATCGTTGAACTGAAGCACAAGATCGACTATGAGAAAGCTCAGTTCAAGAAGCACGTGGCAAAGCTCAGCGTGCAAGATGTCAAAAACTTCAAGATCATGCTGCACGAGCTCAAATAAGCCTTTCTCAAGAAGCGTGAAGAAGCTAAAGGTTCTCGTGAGCGCCTGAAGAGCCTGGCTGACAAGTGTGTGCAAGCCTACAATGAGGCGGAGAAGCGCAAGGCTCTTGGTCGTCCTGGCATCGACCTCAGAATGGCTGCAAAGAAGAAGAAGCCATCAACTGACCAATCTACACCTTCAAGGCAGGAAGAACCTCGCATAGTCTTCCCAAGCAGCATGACTGGCTCGAAACCAAAGGTCAGGTCAACCGCTTCAGGACTGAAGAAGACGAGGACTGCCGAGGCTGAAGCTAGGAAGAGGAAAAATCTTGAAGCCTCTGATGTCGCTCCCTCCAAGAAGAAGCGCAAGACCAAGAAGGATCGGGCTGCTCCCACAGAGCCCCTAGTTGTTGAACCCATCTCAGTTGCTCGTCCTGACTCTTCTCATCAGGAACGACGGATGATAGTTCATGAGCCTGCTTCCACAGAGGTTCCTAAAGCTGAAGACATTCCAGCAGTTGACCCCACCACTGCTGAAGACATTGGTCACCATGACAATGTTGAAGATGATGTAGTTCTTCCTCAGATCGAACACAACTTGGTATCATCGCCTGTTCTCACGAACAGCGAACTCATCAACATTGGTCGTCCTCTGACGCCAATTGCTCAGAATGCATCATGGGCTGATCACCCACAACAACAAGACAACCCGCGTACTCCCCAACATCAAGTCACACCACCTATGCAAGAAGAAGAGGATGACTTTGAGGCCCAGCCAACTCCATCTCCTCAGGCATCGCCAGCGTTACGTAGGCTTCGCAAAGGACCAAGGCCCCAAGTCCCTCTTTCGAGTGTTCCAGAAGGAGAAGTGCACCACCAATCTGTTGCACGTCAAGTGTTCCCAGAAGCCACTCCGACTGTGAATGTCTTCGAGTCTGGAGCCAAAGGTGCTGAAGACAATCCGGCTGCATGAGCCGATGACAAACAAGAAGAAGAATGTATCCCTAATCCCCCCATTACTGAAGAAGTTGTTCCTGAAGTGAACGTGCCAGTGCCCGACCCTCCAGCTCATCAACTGGAGGTAGAGAATCTTGAGGCTGCCACCACCAACACAAATGAAGTTAATGACGTAGTCATGGCTGAAGCAAATGTGGAGCCTGCACCAACCAAAGTGTGAGAAGCCAATGAAGCCAATGATGCAACTGCTCCTAAAGCCTGTGTTGTGCAGCCAGACGCCTCTGTTGATGCCACTGCTCTTGTTCCGCCACCAAGGCCACACACTATCGAGCAAGCATTCAACTACGACTAGCTTATCACTGTCAAATGGCCTCTTCTTGTTCCTCCGCCTGCTGCTGGTCCCCAATTTGACTATCATGTCGAGCACAGGCCTCAGGTTCAGAAGCCAATGCCAAGGCTGCCTAGGTTTCCAAGTACTGCATCAGCACCCGGATCATTCAATATCAATGGCTTCAAAGCACACAACACCTTCTTTGATAGCGCCAAGAACCCCTACTCTAAGGCAAAAATATCTTCTGATCGGTTCTGGAGCTACCAGCAGCGCAGTTATTACTCATGCATTCTGTACAATCAAGGTCACATTTTTCCACATATGCGTCTTGACACTGAAGCCATAACTGGTCTGCCCTGTTTGGAAGAAGCTCTGGATTGCTTTAGAGAGTCTGGCTTACTGCAGTTTGTCACTGATAAGGAGCACTGGAATGAAGAATTGCTGCTCCAATTCTATGCCACTCTTCATATTCGTGGCTACAACAGGGATCCGAAGACTTGGGTCCTTGAGTGGATGACAGGCAATGTTCATCATGAAGCCAAAGCCTTTGATGTCATTGAGCTTACTGGCCTGCCCACTCTAGGTGATCTTTATGAACATGGTTGTCAGCTTCACAGTGCTGCTATGGAAAGCATCTTTCACTAGCCTGAACCCAACATGAGTCAGATGCTTAGCATGATGAAGCCTTTGCCTCCAGATGCTGAATATACTAAGGAGTTCTTTGTTGAAGACCTTGAGTATCTGCCCCGCACCATCTATCACATTATCACGCAAACTCTCTGGCCCATCAAAGGACATTCTCCACATGCCAAGCTGGAAGGCGCAATGAAGACTTTGGTCTTTCATATTCTTCATGGCAAAAGCTTCAATGCACAAGACTTCTTTATCCGCCAACTTGCTGCATCAGGATCAGACATTTTTGGTCTTAAGTTCTATGCTCCCTGGATCATGCATCTGATCAAGCTCCACTCTGCCTTCAACTGTCAACCCTCTGCACGCAATCATATCATCTTTTTGCTAGAAGTTGATCTGTCTATTGAAGCCATATATCCAGAGCCTGCCAAGGAGCCTCTTAGTCTTCATAATGCTGATCATCAAAGCTTCACGCAAAACATTGAAGGAGTTCAAGCTGTCGCTCGTGTCTATCCATTGGCTGGAATTACTCTCTTGCCTCACCGTGCGCAAACCGAAGCTACTGATAGCACCATTGCCCAAAGGCCTCGCAAGCGCTCTCATGTTTTGAATGACCGAGAACTTCTTGTGGCACTGCATCAGAAACACGATAAACATCATGACTGGCTCAAATGACAGATGCAAAGTCTACTGGTGGACGTCAATCGCATTCGCAATATTGCCACCAAGAACGCTTTTGTGACTCATGAGACCTGTCGACGCTCATGGAAGAGTTTGACCCTGCTCAGCGCTGAAGCAGATCTTCAAGACGATGGTTTCACTGAAAAATTCAAGTTTGACTCCACTCCTCCACGGAATGCTGTCCTACGTCGAACTCCATCCCTTGAAGACTCCAACTATTCTTCCTCCGCGGCAACTGTGAATGCCAGAGTGATCGATGATGAAGACGATGCTACTTCACCGCCCCTACTTCTGCGCGAATCGACACTGCACCAAGTTCGTCTGCACCGCCAAACAACACCGATGACCCTGCTGTTTCACCT
This sequence comes from Triticum aestivum, assembly GCF_018294505.1. NCBI lineage: Eukaryota > Viridiplantae > Streptophyta > Magnoliopsida > Poales > Poaceae > Triticum > Triticum aestivum. The sequence continues at coordinate 489,602,130 of NC_057800.1, forward strand.
ACTCCTCATGGGAACGAGTAGATGCTCTATGTCTTCAAACCTTTTTGGTCCTTACTCACAAAAGGGGGAGAAGCATATGAGTTTGATAGTCTTCAAGCGGGTTCATATGGCGGTTGCTTTATATTTTGCCTAGTGTTTACAACTCTCGCTTTTGATACATTTGGTTCTTTGAGTTGTAACACTTAAACTCAATGGTCGTTTGCTACTTATTTGCTATTCTGTGATGCGATGATAAATTCCGCATGTGCGATGATAACTTCCGCACTTAGGCCATCTTGCAGACATCCATTTTTCATTATGCATGTCATTATCTTCGTTACATCTTATCATGCATGATGAATTGCCATCATAAGTTGAAGAGGATCTCCACAAGTACAACCTGCCATGTGCATTTGCATTCCAAAAGCAAATTACTTATATGCACATCTTCAGGGGGAGCCTTTGCCACTTATGAAGACAATTCCTAAATCCTTTACATTCCACATACTTTATCCCCGTTGAAAACTTCAACCAGTTTGTCATCAATCACCAAAAAGGGGGAGATTGTAAGTGCATCTAGTGCCACTCTTAGTTGGTTTTGGAGTATTGACGACAAATTTGGTTGAGGGACTAATGTGTTTGTGAGAATTGCAGGATAACACAGGTAGTAGTCCCTCATTGATTCGGTTTACCTACCGGAGATGACCCCTAAAAATGTATGAAGACATTGACGACAATGGTGGTATATGAAGATATTCATATTGAAGACTGTGACATGAGAAGACATTGAGTGAAGACTATGGAGCGTGAAGACTTTGTCGTTTTGTTGTTTCCTTTTCTTCTTTGTTGAGTCATAGGAACCACCGTACTATTAAGTGGGGTCCAAGTGAACAAAGTCAGAGTGACTGAAGTGATGCTCAACCCAAATCCTATGTCTTCGAGCGAAGACAATGAGAGCAAATCTTATCCAGAGCTGGATGAGTCAGCTTTACTTGTAGCCCAAGTAAAGTTGCCGTGTGTGTTTGAAATCTGACCGTTGGAACACGTACCGGTTCCTTAGTGACCCAGGGTCATTTCAGACATATCAGGTCGGGTTGCCTAGTGGCTATAAATAGCCCACCCCCTACACCATAAATTGGTGGCTGCTCAGAGTTAGTGCACGGCTTTTGTAGTTTCAGAGCAACCCACCTCCGAAGCCTTTGAGAGAGAGAAATCCTTGCGAGGACAAAGCCCAAACACCCAGAGCCAAAGAGTGTTAGGCATCACTAAAGCCTTTCTGTCTGCGTGACCTGAAGACTTATTACACTTGAGGACTGTGAATCCTACAGCCGGTTAGGCGTCGCGTTTTGAGCATCCAAGAGTCATTGTGGATCGCCGGTGAACGAAGTCTGTGAAGGTTTGGAAGTCTACCTTGAAGATTTACCAGAGTAATTGGGCGAGGACTGGGTGTCCTTAGCTCAAGGGGAATAAGGTGAAGACGCGGTCTTCTGAGTTAAATCTCAGCCTCCCTAACCAGACGTACAGTTGTCACAACAACTGGAACTGGTCCAACAAATCATGTGTCCTCAACAAGTGACTAGTTCTATCCTCTCCCTCTCTTTACTTAGAGTTTGTCTTCGTGAAGTCATTGCATGTTTGCTGAACCTGTTTGACTTCATTGCTTGACTACTATTGTTATTTGGCTTCATACTATCTGTCGGCGTTCTGGGAACGGGGGTCCCCAGACTTGCCTGCCTGCGGCCTGCGGCGTGGCTTAAAGGGGGCCCAGCACGGCCCATCTTCAACACAAGACCCAAGACCCTCGCGAGGGGCCAAGCCTCGCGGGGCGGACGACACGGAGCTTCCTCAAGCACAGCCTCATCAGGCTGGCTCACGAGGAGGTGGAGAGATCAAGGCGGGGTACCTCACGAGGTGCCCATGACGCAAGCCATGACGACCAAGGGCGCCAGGCGGGCGCCAGGCAGGCGCCAGCCCGCGCGGTGTCCTCCTTTCCTCTTTGGTGCAAAGGGAGCAAAAGCAGGCGAAAGGATCAAGCAAAGGCATCCATTTCGGTGCAACGAGACCAAGACTAGTCCAACGGTGGGAAGGAGGTCATCGTGGAGCCCAGGACGGCGTCACCACAGAGCCTTTGGCAGGCGAGGACCAACTTTAGTCAGGATAAGTGTACCAGATGTTCCCCTTCAAAATGGACAATTGTTGGCGCCCTTCCCGCTCAATATTTGGGAAAAGGCCCAGGGCCTTTGCCTATAAATAGGACTAGCCACCCCCAGGGTAGAGGCATCGAGAAACCAGTTAGAAAGATATAGGCAACAAAGAGAGAGAGAGAGAGAGAGAGAGAGAGAGAGAGAGAAGGGCGGCTGAACTCCTCCTAGCAGTTCATCGTCCTAGCTAAGAGCAGACCCTCGTGAGGCTGTTCTTCCTTGTATTGTTCATCATCATTAGCCCAAGAGGCAATCCGCCCACCACAAACTAGAGTAGGGTATTACACCACAATGGTGGCCCGAACTAGTATAAACCTTGCGTCTCTTGTGTTGTTCTTTCAGTAGTTTAGATCTTAGCGAGACGGAGAGGTAGAGGGCATAATCTCCGCGTGCACCCCAGAGTTCGAACCTCAAGGGTCTGCTGGAACCTGAAATCCGACATTTGGCGCGCCAGGTAGGGGTGCGCCGGAATTTGTCTTTCACCGTTCCGTTCTCCTCCGACCGTCGCGTCCATGTCCGACGCTCGTCGGGCCCGCGGCGAGCGCCGGGCCACCATCGCTTCCCGCGTCGCCCAGACGGCCCCCGTCGGCGGGCGTCCTCGTCGTTCCCCGTTGCCCGCCACCAAAGCCGCCACCGGCCTGGCGGGGAACGAGCAGCAAGCATCGTCTCAGCACCCGTCCGTGCGGCAAGACGGCCGCACCGCTACTCCATTGCTCACACCAGCTGGTTCTTTGTCCCGCGCGCTCCATGCACCTTTGGAGGCTTGAGCTGTGCTCATCGCGGCAAACGAGCTCCTGCGCTACCGTCCCGTCGACGACGTCTACGAGGAGTGGCTCGACCGCATCGCCGAGATCGTCCGCGCCGCAGGGGGCTCCCCCGCGCCATCCGTTCCGATGCGCCGCACCCCGCCCCGCGCGGGCAACGAAGCTCCGGGGGCGTACCAGCCGCCTCCTCTTCAAGAAGACGCGATGGCTCCAAGGCGCGTGGCCCCTGGGCGAAACCCGCTCCGTCAGGTGCCAGCTCAGCAAGAACGGAGCTGCCAGGAAGTCCCTCGACCGCCAGAGGCTGCCCAGGCGCTCCCTGCTCCGGCTCGTCGCGACCCTGCTCCCGCGCTGCTTCCAGCTGCAGCGCATGGGGACCCGCAAGACCAAGCTCTCCCTCAACCAAAGCCTCCCGTGGCCACCGCAGACTGCCGTTCCTACACCACCGAGCTGCACAGCGTCGCATGGCCCGGCAAGTTCAAGCCAGACCTACCTCCTCGCTACGACGGCACGACCGACCCTGCAGAGTTCCTCCAGCTCTATGAGCTGGGCATCGAAGCTGCCAGCAGGGACGAAAAGGTCATGGCGAACTGGTTCCCCATGGCGCTTAAGGAAGGAGCTCGCACCTGGCTCCTAAATCTGGCTCCATGAATAATCTCTTCCTGGAACCAGATGCGCACCCGCTTCATCGCCAACTTCCAAGGTACTCGCGACCGGCCAACCGCCGTGAGCGACATGCGCCGCATCAAGCAACAACGCGGAGAGACCCTGCAAAAGTACATCCAGCGCTTCAATAGTGCGCGCCTCAAGATCCCCAAGGTGTCCGAGGAGGCCATCATCTCAGCCTTCTCCGATGGTGTGCGCGATGTCAAGATGAAGGAGGAGTTGGCGATGCATGAAGACCTGTGCACCTCCCTAGAGCTGTTCAACTTGGCGACCAAGTGCGCCAGGGCTGAGGAAGGGCGTCTCTCCCTCCTCGAGCTGCCTGCCGCAGACCCAGAAGAGAAGAAGCCCAAGGCCAAGGATGTGAAGCGCAAGGGGGCTGCCATGCTCGCAGCAGAACCAGACACCAAGCGGGGCAAAGATCTGCCTGAATCCTCCAGGGGCAGCCGGTACTATGTGTATCACGACATCCACACCCACAACACCAACGAATGCCAAGAACTCCGCACCGTGCGAGAAGGAAGGATCAGCCATCGTCCTGACCGTGCTGACCGGGGCTACGGCCGAGGAGGAGGAAGAAACGCGGGACGCTGGGAAGACCGCGGCCCGCGCCAGGGGTGGCGTGATCAACCTCGCGAGGACCGTTGGTGAGACCTGCCTCGCGAGGGGGACTGGAGGGATCAGCCTCGTGAGGATCGCCCGCAAGGCAACGCAGGCCTCCCCCCACTGCCGCCTCAGCCGAGGAGGAACGAGGACCGCCATCAAGACGAGGGGGCTGGGGGCTTCCAGGAGCCACGCGTGATCGCCTACATCCTGGGCGGAGCTCAAGCCCCAGCCTCCCAACGCATCTTCAAGCAGTTTGCCCGCGAAGTAAATGCAGTCCTCCCCAAGCTTGAAGCAACGCGCCCTCTCAGGTGGTCGGTGTGCGCCATCACGTTCAGCTCAGCGGATCAGCTCAAGTACGCGGCCACAGCCAGAGTCCTCCCGATGCTTTGCTCCCCAGTCATCAGCAACGTACTAGTCACCAGGACCCTCATCGATGGTGGGGCAGGGCTCAACGTCCTGTCCGTGGAAACATTCAACAATCTCCAGGTGCCCTATGACCAGCTTCAGCCAACCAAGCCTTTCTCCAGAGTCACCGACGGCTCCACGGTCCCGATTGGGCAGGTCCGCCTCCCTGTCACCTTCGGGGCATGCAACAACTACCGCACCGAGCTCATTGACTTCGACATCGCCCACATCCGCCTGCCGTACAATGCCATCCTCGGGTACCCGGTGCTGGCCAAGTTCATGGCCGTAACTCACCATGGCTACAACGTCCTCAAGATGCCAGGAAGTGGCGGAGTCATCACAGTGCCCTGTCAAGAGAAGGATGCAGTGTGTTCCTTGGAGCGAGCCTTTCAGGCCGCGTCGCTGGAAGACCCAGACCGCGGCAGCAGGAGGCTTCCCGAGACCACCCCCAAGAAGAAGAAGGCATCGTCTGGACTGACCCCTCAGGAGGCGGGCCTCTCAGGGCAAGCGTCTTCCCAAGGGGAACCTCCTTTCATCGCATAGGAAAGCGTGCCCGACGCCCTCCTCAGCCAGGGCTCGGGGGCTCTCCCCTGGAGGGCCACCGACCTGGCCGAGGTCACGAGGGAGGCTCTTGGGCACCACGTGGAGGCGTGTTTCGAAGCACGTTTCCCTCAAGAAGGAGCAAGGCAAGGAAGGTCAGACCAGCAGGAGTTCGTCAACAAGGCCGTTCAAGAACTACAGGAGTCAAGAATCATGAGAGGTTGCCGCCGTCTACCGGCTGTGGCTCCCCATCCAGTCGAGGATGGTGGGCTGCGCGTCTGCATCGACATACCAGGGCTCAATCAGGTCGCCACGATGGAGCGCCTCTGGCCCTCGCAAGTGGGGCGTTGTGGAGGTCCACCCCACAACTAAGTTCGCATGCCTTACGGCTTGCCGAGCGCGGCTGCTACATACCAGCGCCTCATGAGGGGCATCATGGAGGCTCAAGAAGACAGGCGTTCCGCAGTCTTGGCGGAGATGGAGATGATTCGCGAGGAGCCACCAGTGCCTCCGGAGCCTCCCGAGGCCCCTGGGCCTGGGGGCTCGTGAGGATCGGCTTCCGCAGCCCACCGAGTCTGCTGCACCAACACCCCTTCGTCCTCGACATCTTCAGGTGACATCTTTCAAGTTTCGTTTCTAGCTGGGAGCGCCCTCCCAGGGCTGCATCATTCCCAGGCCGCGTGGGTCCGTCCCTACGACATGTACCCCTTTTATTTCATGTTGATTAGCTCGCTTTGTTGGGGGCGCCCTTCGGGCTGCATCATCCCCAAGTCGCTTGGGCCAGGCCCAGCGGCATGTATCTCCCTAGCGTTTATTTCTGGTTATGCATTCGTCTATCATGCTTGATTACTTGATGCTTGCCCACGGCACCTCTTCTTCTCCATGTCGACCACTTGCATGTTAAAGGGGGGGTACCTAAGCATCACGACTCAGGGCTCTTACCGGCACTCCAGCCCTCACCCTCTGGCCTTGTCCACGGCATCGCGACCTGGCATACCAGTGACGGCTGAGACCAGCTTGAGGGCCGGGACCCGAGGACGTAGAGTGCCGGCATCTAACCAAATTTGCAGGAACACATCACAAGATAAGGCCCAGTGCCAGGCGCAACCCGCCTAGAGGTAGGGTCCCGTGAGTCCCGCGTTGGCTCACGGGTGCCCAGATACACCTCACCTAGCCCTATCATGCCGGTCATGTGTCAGGGCGGGGCTGTACACGCCCCGGGGGCTCCTCCCGGAGGGGAGCCCCCTCCCACGTACCAGTGGAAGCACCATGCTCCGCGCTGGCTGACGACACTGCCGAGGAGCGGCTATGCCCGTACACATACGGAAGCGCTATGCTCCGCGCTGGTGATAAACAAATGAGGGTGGCCCCCGGGCCGCATCAACCTCAGGGAGCCCAGAGCTCAGTGTCTAGCCTCATCGCAACGCCTCCCCTGGGGAGCGCCGTGCGAGGGGGCTGGGCACGGGGGCTACGCCCGGGTCACGCCCAGACGTACGCCACCCAGCTAGGCCCCTCGGGCCTGGTTCGTCACGCGTCTCTCCCCAAGAGGAGCCAAGGTATGAAGGCCGTTTGCGCGTCAAGGGGGACCCCTGAGCATCGCGACTCAGGGGCCTAACTGGTCCCGTAGCCCCTCACTCCCTAGTTCCGAAAGGCTAGCGCTGGGTGAGGTACGCGCGGGGCCGGGCTCTACAGACGTAGAACGGTAGTCCCACTTGCATCTCACCTCGCCACTCGTTGTTTGCGCGTCAAGGGGGACTCCTGAGCATCGCGACTCAGGAGCCTAACTAGCTCCATAGCCCCTCACTCCTTTGGTCCCGTCCTGGTTTCCGGTCGGGGCTAATGCTGGGTGAGGTACGCGCAGAGTCGGGCCATACAAACGTAGAACGGAAGATCCACCTACATCACACCTCCCTACTTGTTGTTCATGCGCCAAGGGGGACTCCTGAGCATCGCGACTCGGGATCCTAACTTGTCACGTAGCCCCTCACTGCTTTGGTCCCGTCCTGGTTTCCGATCGGGGCTAATGTTGGGTGAGGTACGCGCGGGGCCGGGCTCTACCGGCGTAGAACACAAGCAAGCAGGGAGGAAAGGCATAAAATTTGATGAATTTAAAAGCAAATATTATAGTCCATACTATCGTCTCAATACCAAACACGAGTTTAAACGCCTCCTGAGGCATGATACATGTGCAGGAATTAAAAGCAGGGCAGGAGCAGTAGCGGAGTCACTCATCGGCGGTGGAGCAGCGCGGGGTGGCTTCGCCTCATGGAGCAGCAGGACCGGCAGCGCCTTGCTTCGGCTTGGTGCTGAAGGCCCGGAACTTCCCCAGCAGCGCCTCCGCGCGCCCCTTCACGGCCTCGGCAGTGGCGGCAGCACCCTCGCCACTTACTGGCTCCAACAGGCTGTCGAGGTCGACGCTGGGGTCGCGAAGGTAGATGTGGGTAAAGACCCGCGTCAGCGCTGCAGAAGACAAGACACGCGCCTCGGCCTCAGCCGTGGGGCCAAGGCCAAGGGCGACATCCTCAAGGGCATGAACCAGGAAGGGAAGCAGCTTGGCGGGGTGTAGGATCTAGAAGTAGATGTGTCTAGAGGGGGGTGATTAGACACTTAGTGCTAAAGTTGCAATTTTTAAACTTTTTCGATTTAAGTGGAGTTTAGGCACAATTTTAGCACACACAATACATATCAAGCAAGCATGCAAAGAGTATATGAGCAGTGGAATGTAGAGCATGCAACTTGCAAGAATGTAAAGGGGAGGGTTTGGATAGATCAAACGTAATTTGAGACACGGATGTTTTTCCCGTGGTTCGGATAGGTGGTGCTATCCTACATCCACGTTGATGGAGACTTCAACCCACAAAGGGTAACGGTTGCGCGAGTCCACACAGGGCTCCACCCAAGGGTAACGGTTGCGCAAGTCCACACAGGGCTCCACCCATGAAGGGTCCATGAAGAAGCAACCACCCACAAAGGGTCCACGAAGAAGCAACCTTGTCTATCCCACCATGGCCATCGCCCACACAGGACTTGCCTCACTAGCGGTAGATCTTCACGAAGTAGGCGATCTCCTTGCCCTTACAAACTCCTTGGTTCAACTCCACAATCTTGTCGGAGGCTCCCAAGTGACACCTAGCCAATCTAGGAGACACTACTCTCCAAGAAGTAACAAATGGTGTGGTGATGATGAACTCCTTGCTCTTGTGCTTCAAATGATAGTCTCCCCAACACTCAACTCTCTCTCATAGGATTTGGATTTGGTGGAAAGAAGATTTGAGTGGAAAGCAACTTGGGAAGGCTAGAGATCAAGATTCATATGGTAGGAATGGAATATCTTGGTCTCAACACATGAGTAGGTGGTTCTCTCTCAGAACATATGAGTTGGAATGGTGTGTGTGTTCTGATTGCTCTCTCCACGAGTGAAGAGGAGGTGGAGGGGTATATATAGCCTCCACACAAAATCCAACCGTTACACACAGTTTTCCAATCTCGGTGGGACCGAATCAATAAACTCGGTCGGACCGAAAATGTAAACCTAGTGACCATTAGAGATTTCGGTGGGACCGACTGAATCAACTCGGTGGGACCGATGTGCTAGGGTTAGGGTAAATCCAAAACTTGGTTTGACCGATTACTCAAACTCGGTGGGACCGATTTGGGTAATAAGTGAAACTGAGATTTGGCCAAGCAAACTCGGTGGAACCGATTGCATATCTCGGTGGGACCGAGAAAATTGCAATGGGTAACAGAGAGTTTGCAAGCCCATCTCGGTGAGACCGAGATCCCATCGGTGAGACCGAACTGATTAGGGTTTGGCAGTGGCTTATGACAAGTGAAACTCGGTGGCGCCGGATAGGAAGAATCGGTAGGACCGAGTTTGGCTTAGGGTTTAGGTCATATGTGGATATGGGAAAGTAGTTGAGGGTTTTGGAGCATATCACTAAGCACATGAAGTAAGAGGCTCATTAAGCAACACCTCATCCCTCCTTGATAGTATTGGCTTTTCCTATGGACTCAATGTGATCTTGGATCACTAAAATGTGAAATGAAGAGTCTTGAGCTTGAAGCTTTAGCCAATCCTTTGTCCTTAGCATCTTGAAGGAGTTCCCACAACCTTTAGTCCATGCCACTCCATTGTTGAACTTATCTGAAACATGCTAGATAGAAATGTTAGTCCAACAAGAGATATGTTGTCATCAATTATCAAAACCACCTAGGGAGCACTTGTGCTTTCACGGGGCCATCCTCAGCGCCAGCCAGCGGGCTCTCCAGGCCACTCTCGTAAAGCGTCTTCAGCGAAGCACGAGCCTTCTTCTCCATGTCTGCGAAGGCCACGCGATCCTCGGCAAGAACCCGGGCTTTGCCGTCCACCTCAACCTTCGTCGCCTCCAGCCCCTTCTCCAACGCGCCTAGGCGGTCGCGGCGCTTCTTGAGCTTGGCCTCCCGGCCCTTGATGGCTGCCTCGCGAGCCTTCATGCCTTCTTCCTGCTCTTGGAGAAGGCGTACCTCCTTCGCGAGCTGGTCCCGCAGGCCTTGCAGCTCGTCCTCCAGCTCCTTGTAACGACCACGGACTTCAACCACCTCCCCCAGGGCCGCGTCACGAGCAGCCTTCGTCTCAAGGACGGCTTGCCTCTCCTCGTCGTAGGCCGTCGAGGCTTGAACCAGCGCCACCCGGATCGAGGCGTCAGAGCGAATCCATCCTGAAGCCAGCTCCAAGCGCCCAGCCACCAGGCGAGGGTCGGCGCCAAGAAGATCTTGCCACAGCCGCTCCAGTTCAGCAACAACACGCTCCAGGACGGCAGGGGGGTCGGAGAAACAGCAGTCGGAGGAGCAGGAGGAGAAGGCGGCGCCGGCACAACCACAGCATCCCGAGGCGGAGTCTGCTGCGCCCCGACGGTCGTGGTGGCGGCAGCAGGCAAGGGCACCTCAGGAGTCACTTGGGCCATGGGGGCTGAGCTCGCCCCAGCCAGCTTAGCCAGGCCTTGTGAAGGCGACCGAGCAGGAGAAGCCCGTGCATCGCGGTCACCGTCCCCTGTGGGCAGAGGCGCTGCCGCGGCCGGAACCTCAGGACCCCCCTTCGGCTTCTTCGCCGCGGGCGCCAGCCTGTTCAAGAGGAGCGGACGTCAAGCCTCAGCAGCAGAACAAGAAATAAAGACAAGGATCGAGCACTTACGGGTCGTCGCTGGTGAGCTCAGGCAGCCTCCGGCCATACTTGAAGCCGGAAAGCCGGCTAGAAGGATCGCCCTCAGGGAGCCCAGGAGCAGGAGGCGTGTCTGCACTACGCCTTGGGGCAAGGACAGACCCGCGGGAAATCAGCCCGGTCCTGTCCTTCTTCGGGATCGGGGGCAAGCTCCCGTCGACCTGCTCGTCATCATTCTCGTCATCGTCGCTCGAAGAGAGGTGGAGAGAACGGGGTCTGCACCGGGGGAGGGGAGCCCTCGACTCTCCGTCGGTCACCTCGGAGTCAGGACCCATCTCCTGCTCCCCTTCGTCCTTCTCTTCGCCAGAGTCACCGGAAGACACGTCCACCGGTCCCTCAGGAGCCACCACGGGCACGGGTCCGTCCCCATTGAAGACGGGCATGGACTCCACCACCTGCTTCCAGTCGTCGCGGAGGAATAAGGGCGTAGGCGTGCCCTCCAAACTTTCCACCTCGCCCCCGACCAGATATTGGAGGACCACGGCCAAATCTTCGTCGCCCAAGGCCGCGGGGCTCGGATGAGGCCTCCACATCAGAGGTGAGTACTGCCGAAGCGGAGCCAGCTGGTGCTCCAGGAACTCCCTCAGCAGCGACGCGCCGGTCAGCTTCGCCGTCGCCATATTGGCCGGCCTCAGGTCCGCGTCCATCTTCTCCAACACCGGTTTCGCGCGGGGGTCCGTGAGCTCTGCTTGGCACCAGTCGCTGGAGCTCACGGGCTGCTCCGCGGGCAAGATCAGCCGAGGGTGGATGCGCCCGGCATCCACCAAGACCCACTTGCTCCTGAAGCCGTCGATCCTCTTCCCGGGCTTCGAAATGGCAATGGTGCCGCCATACGCGATGAAGCTCGCACACGCGGAAGGAGAACCGCGAGTGACCCGGAGAGAGAAGTAGTGACGCAGCAAGGCCACTGAGGGCTGCACCCCCACGTGAGCCTCGCAGTAGTAGGCAAAGATTGCCAGGAGAAGGACGGAGTTGGGGTGGAGATGCAGAGCTTGTAAGTTGTAATGGCGGAGGACAGAGAAGAAGAACTCAGAGAAGGGAGGCACCAGACCAGCAGCAATGGAGCTTACGAAGAGAGGGTAAAAGGTGCTCCCTCGGCCCTCAGGGGTGGCGGAGACGGCCTTGAACACCTGCGCCCCGTCGATGCCCTGCACCGCCGCCATCCGGTGCAGCCAAGCAAAGCCCGCCTCCAACACGTTCGGCGGGTCCAGAGCAGGCGAGTACCAAGCCTCGGCCGGAGACTGACGAGGCGCCATGGCTGCCTAGGTCAAGCAGATGAAGCAGATCTGGAAACTTGGAGGAAGAGAGGAGAGGCGCAAGAAAGGGGATCTGAGCAGCAACCGGAGAAAGCAAAGGGCAAAGCCTAGGCAGATGCCGCCCTTTTATCAACCCGCGCGGTTGCGGAAGCACTCCCGTCCAATCAACCACCACGCGGCGCCCAAGGCCGCGGGCTGTTAGGGCCCGTGGCGCTTCGCCCTTGCCCTTTCGCCTCTCAGCACGGCCAAGCCCGTGCGCGCCTTGGGCCCGGGGGCTACTGTCGGCATTCTCGGAACGGGGGTCCCCAGACTTGCCTGCCTGCGGTCTGCGGCGTGGCTTAAAGGGGCCCCAGCATGGCCCATCTTCAACACAAGACCCAAGACCCTCGCGAGGGGCCAAGCCTCGCGGGGCGGACGACACGGAGCTTCCTCAGGCGCGGCCTCATCAGGCTGGCTCACGAGGAGGCGGAGAGATCAAGGCGGGGTACCTCACGAGGTGCCCATGATGCAAGCCATGACGACCAAGGGCGCTAGGCGGGCGCCAGCCCGCGCGGTGTCCTCCTTTCCTCTTTGGTGCAAAGGGAGCAAGCGCAGGCGAAAGGATCAAGCAAAGGCATCCATTTCGGTGCAACGAGACCAAGACCAGTCCAACGGGGGGAAGAAGGTCATCGTGGAGCCCAGGACGGCGTCACCACAGAGCCTTTGGCAGGCGAGGACCAAATTTAGTCAGGATAAGTGTACCAGATGTTCCCTTTCAAAATGGCCAATTGTTGGCGCCCTTCCCGCTCAATATTTGGGAAGAGGCCCAGGGCCTTTGCCTATCAATAGGACTAGCCACCCCCAGGGTAGAGGCATCGAGAAACCAGTTAGAAAGATACAGGAAACAAAGAGAGAGAGAGAGAGAGAGAGAGAGAGAGAAGGGCGGCTGAACTCCTCCTAGCAGTTCATCGTCCTAGCTAAGAGCAGATCCTCGCGAGGCTGTTCTTCCTTGTATTGTTCATCATCATCAGCCCAAGAGGCAATCCACCCACCACAAACTAGAGTAGGTTATTACACCACAATGGTGGCCCGAACTAGTATAAACCTTGCGTCTCTTGTGTTGTTCTTTCAGTAGTTTAGATCTTAGCGAGACGGAGAGGTAGAGGGCATAATCTCCGCGCGCACCCCAGAGTTCGAACCTCAAGGGTCTGCCGGAACCCGAAATCCGACACTATCTTCCATCCTGATCCTTACTACCTAGCTGCTATTAGTCTTCGTACTCTCACGTTATTGCATACTTGACTATGGCTTGCTTAGTGTAGTTTATCTTCCGCTGCATATCTATAGGCTCATTTCTATTGTTTGTCTTCGAAACTTCCATGTTTTGAAGACATTCATAAAAATCGCCTATTCACCCCCCCCTCTAGTTGATAACTAGCACTTTCAATTGGTATCAGAGCAAGGTACTCCCTTGTTCTGTGTGATTCGGTTTAACCACCTGGAGTTTTAGCTATGTCGACTGCAGAGTTAATCAAAGTCTCCGCTGCTTGCCCCGTCTTCGATGGAACTGAATATCCCTACTGGAAGAATAAGATGCGCATGCATCTTGAAGCCATTGATGTCGACCTCTAGTATGTCGTCAAGAACGGCGTTCCCAAGACTGGTGAAGGTGTCACTCCTGCTGATGTCAAGAAGTTCATTCAACTGGACTCTACTGCCAAGAACATCATCTGTGGTCATCTGACCAAAGGACAGTATGGCCGCGTGAGTGCTCTGGAAACATCGAAGCTAGTCTGGGACTGGCTGTCCAAGGTCAACAAACGTGTCTCAACCCAGAGAGATCAAAGGATCAGTGTGCTTCGCAACCTCTTCAACTGCTTCAAGAGAAACAACAATGAAAATGTCCAGCTCACGTTTGATCGCCTCACTGACATCACAAATGAGCTTTGTGCTCTCGGCGCCACTGAGATTACCAAGCATGAAATCATGAAGACACTACCGAGATCACTTGACAGCTCCTTTGACACCCTTGCCCTCATGATACAAGAACACCCTAACTTCAAGACACTCGATCCGTCTGATATACTTGAGAGGCTCAACACACATGAGTTCCAGCTGTCTGAGAAAAGAGATATCTACGGTCCCAACTATGGCCGAACTCGCACTTTGAAGGCAAAAGTTGTTTGCTCATCTGAAGAAGAATCTGACTGCAGTTCTGATGATCCTGAAGACATTGGAAAGGAACTTGCTATGCTTGTGAAGAAGTTCCAGAAGTTCACTAAGAAGAAAGGCTTCAGAAAGTCTTCACGATCCAGCTCAAGAAATGATGAAGCTTCCACTCATGACTACAAGAAGAGAACATGTCACAAGTGCAAGAAACCTGGACACTATATCTCTGAGTGTCCACTGTGGGACAATGAGAAGAAGAAGAAGAAGAAGAGCAAGGAATATGATTCTGATGACAAGAATAAGAAGAGATCTTCAAAGTCTTCTTCCAAGTCCTCATCCGAGTCTTCATCTCATAAGAAGAGCTCATCTGGCAAGGCTCATGCTTTTGTTGGCAAGGAGATGGATTCAGAGGAGGAGTCTGCTTCTGAGGAGGCGGAGGTGGAGTCTGAGGAGGAGTCTGACCCTGGCGTTGCAAGTCTGGCTCTAGCTACAGCCTATGTTGCCAAGTCCAACTTCAACACTGAAGACAATGACTTCCACACCAACGCTGATGCTAATGATCAGGATGACCCTGCTCCCACCTACTGCTTCATGGCACGTGGTGCCAAGGGAAAGGTGTCAGTGTCAAAACCGGCGGATCTCGGGTAGGGGGTCCCGAACTGTGCGTCTAGGCGGATGGTAATAGGAGACAAGGGACACGATGTTTTACCCAGGTTCGGGCCCTCTTGATGGAGGTAAAACCCTACGTCATGCTTGATTAATATTGATGATATGGGTAGTACAAGAGTAGATCTCCCACAAGATCAAGGAGGCTAAACCCTAGAAGCTAGCCTATGGTATGATTGTTGTTGTCCTACGGACTAAAACCCTCCGATTTATATAGACACCGGAGAGGGTTAGGGTTACACAGAGTCGGTTACAATGGTAGGAGATCTACATATCCGTATCGCCAAGCTTGCCTTCCACGCCAAGGAAAGTCCCTTCCGGACACGGGACGAAGTCTTCAATCTTATATCTTCATAGTCCAGGAGTCCGGCGGAAGATATAGTCCGACTATCCAGACACCCCCTAATCCAGAACTCCCTCAGTAGCCCCTGAACCAGGCTTCAATGACGACGAGTCCGGCACGCAAGTTGTCTTCGGCATTGCAAGGCGGGTTCCTCCTCCAAGTACTTTGTAGAAGATTTCGAACACAAGGATAGTGTCCGGCTCTGCAAAACAAGTTTCCACATATTGCCATAGAGAGAATAATATTTACACAGATCTAATCTGCTGACGTATTCCGTGGTGTGACATCACACCACGGCCAAGCCTTTATTCGAATCGTTTTCACTATCCCACCTCAGCGCATTTAGCGAGGCGGTTTCCTTGGCACGTCCTGTCGAAGCAAAGATCGTGTCCCCTCATTCCGGGATTCTCATCAATACGGGCGTGGGTAACCCAACCGCGCCATTAATTGCGGCGCTTGGGAGATAAGCGAGTTTTATCAAGCTGGTGGGGACGCATAGTCGCATCCGCCCATATAAGGGGATAAGGATCCACCTTTCTCACCTACGCCTTCTTCCTCCTTTGCCTATCCATTATCCGCGCACTCGAGCTCCAGCGCCCAAGTCCGCACTTCCCACCTCGACCTTCTCCAGCCATGTCCGGAGTGGGAGGCAAGTGGGTGGTCTCCTTCGTCAAGGAGGGACACATAAAAAAGCTAAGGAAGGACGGATACTTGTCTGACGACATCGCGCACCGGCTTCCCGAAGAGGGGCAGCTCATCCCCACCCCCAGGCCCCATGAGAGGGTGGTGTTCCTCCCCCATTTCCTCCGCGGACTGGGCTTTCCTCTCCACCCATTTGTCCGGGGGCTCATGTTCTACTATGGCCTGGATTTACACGATGTGGCCCCGAACTTCATCCTCAACATCTCTGCGTTTATCGTTGTGTGCGAGGCTTTCCTCTGCATCCGCCCCCATTTCGATCTTTGGCTCAAGACTTTTAATGTCAAGCCGAAGGTGGTGTGTGGCACCAAGGCAGAGTGAGGAGGTGCCATGGCGGGCAAGATGCTCAACGTCCTATGGCTCGAGGGCTCCTTTGTGGAGTCCATAAAGGGGTGGCAATCGGGGTGGTTTTACATCACCGAGCCGCACGATCCTGAATGGATCGCAACCCCCGAGTTCTGGTCCGGACCCCCCACGCGGCTCACGTCCTGGAAAGAGACGGGCCTGTCATGGGGATACAAAGAAGAGGTGACTGGACTACAAACATGCATCCAAACCCTGGTGAACAAGCAGCTCAAGCTTGTCAATGTAGTCCAGGTTATGCTCGTCCGCCGGATCCTCCCGTGTCAACAACGGGCCTTCAATCTGTGGGAGTTCGACCCGGCGCAGCACCGAACTTTGAGCAGGCTCTTCAACACGACGTACGAAGATGTCTGGAAGGTGCTATTCAAGGGCGTCGAGGCCCCTGCATCCGCTTCCGAGGATCGCGGATTCAGCACAAAGCGTCAAGCTAGTGCGGTGAGCTATCTTTACCTTTTACAGGGTATTTAGTTTTTCATAGTTTGACCCTATGCGGGATCTAAGCTCCCTTACCTTTGACAGGATTGGCGGGTGAAGTCCGGACAGATCGACTGGCCGGCTCCCTTGCCCGAAGACCCAGCCAATGCTCACTTAGCGAAGCTGTTGGTTCCGGCACCCTACGTGGTGCCGGAGAAGAAGGCCAAAAAGAAGGCCACGGGAACTCGAAAGAGTTCTCGGCGTATGGTGGTGTCGGATTCATCGTCCGACGAATCCGAGACGCACTCCTCCCGTGAAGACAAGGAGGAGGAGGAAGAAGCCTCTCCCCCTCCAGCGGGAGGAGGAAAGAAGAGGAAGGCCGCCCCGTCCGGGGAGGCCGAAGGGTCCAAGAAGAGGAAGGCCCCTCCTTCGGACTACTCCATCGACGCCGATGATGGCGAAGAGGAGTGGCCGCACAGGGCCAAGCGCCTGGCAAAATCGTAAGTATTCAGATACCAGAGTAACTCATAGAATTCCTTTATGGCACAATCTTTCCTTATGTCAAATACGATTATGCAGTCCGCCCAAGGACGGGCTCGACGAGTCGTCAAGCGGCTCCCTGAATTCGTCGGATGTGAATTCACTTCCGACGGCTACCTCCCCCCGCCCTATGGACGACGCCGAAGTGGCGTTGCAACAGGTTCTGAGCCAAGAGGAGGTGGTCCTGGGGGAGCCGCAAGGCGTCCTCCCGGACTCAGGAGTAAAGGGGATAAGACCCCCCCAGGGCTCCAAGTCCGGCTTTGCGCCAGACACCGCGCCGAAATCCTCAACGGTTCCGGAGTGCGGCAGGCGAACTCCTTCCAAGAGGAGCAAGCCTACTGAGCCGGTGGCCCCCATCCAACCGGAGGCACCGGACAATCTGCTGGAGGTGCTTAAGGGCGCCTCCATCGACGAGGAGCACCGCACTATTATGAGTGCGGTGATCCAGAAGGTTCAGTCCGCCAAGAGCGGACTGACTGAAGCTTGTGCCAGCCTTCTAATAGGCTTTGAGGTAAGTGAAAAATATATAAAAATACTACCGCATAGACAGTAGCCCCTGATGCTCTATTTGGCGTTCGGAAAGAAAAGCCGAATAGAGGATCAAATAAAATTCGCAGGAGTCTAACAGAAAAGAGTCAATATGCGTATGCAGGCTTCGCTGCTAGCGACTGCCGCACTGACTGCGGAGGTGGGCGCCCTGAAGCAGGGCCTCGAGCGGTCCGAGCAAGAGCTCGACCTTGCCAAGCGGCAGCTCGAGGAGAAACAAGGTAAGAGATACCTTATAGAAAAATACAAAAAAGATGCAATTGCAAAAAATGATAGGATTAACGGCTTATTGTAGGGGCCACAACAGAGGTGGCGACCCTGAAGCAGGCGCTGTCCGAGGCCGAGAAGAGAGCGGCCTCGGAGCGCATCGAGCGGGAGAAGTATGAGGCGCAGGTCGGCGAGGTGCGGCAAGAGCTCCAGGCTCTCATGAAAAAACATGAGAGTTTGGAGCTTGACTCGAAGACGCAAGCGTCCGAGCTCGCGGCGGCCATTGAAACTGCCATGTCTGCCAAGGATGAAGCCCAGAAGGCCCTTCAGGAGCTGGATGTGGTGAAGAAAATAGCGGTGGGTAAGGCATTATTTATGCAAAGCAAGCATGTGAAAGTGAATTACTTGTTACTTACCCGAATCCGGAGCTCTCCAGGAGCATTCACAGATTTGCCCCGCAGCGTATCCGATGTCGCGCATTCTACCGAGCCAAAGAGGGCAGCTCGACGGAGAAGGTGTTCTGGTCTCAGTATGCTGAGGCCGGACACCCTGTGCCCCTGAGCGACCAGCTGAAGCAATTGGTCGAGCTCCACAAGGTGGCCGAACAGGCCATGAAGGGCCTCATAGTTTGGCTGTGGCCTGGAGAGGCTCTGCCTGGGAGCTACTTCGGACTGGTGCGGCGACTGGTGGAGGCCTGTCCAAGGCTCGAGGTCATCAAGCGCTCTGTCTGCATCGAAGGTGCCCGTAGGGCCCTTGCCCGTGCTAAGGTGCACTGGGGCAGGTTGGATGCTGAGAAGCTTGTGAAGGACGGGCCACCGCCGGGGAAAGAGCATCGCAAGCCCGAGTTGTATTATGAGGGTGTTCTGAAGGGTGCCTGCCTTATGGCGGATGAATGTTCTAGGGATGTAATATTTGAGTAAACTCGCTCGTTTTGTCCTGTGCACTGAAAACTTGTTCATATGCGCTAAGCAATGCCTTTTGAATTTAAAATATTACCTTCTGTGCGGCTGTTTATCAAAATTGAGAGATGGCGAGTCATCGGCTTCTGCCCCCATGCCACTAGTACTGGGGTGTTCGGGATAAATCTGAGCGCTCTTTTTCCCATGTTTGGGTCCTTCGAGGGAGGCGCTCAGCACAACGAACAAGGCAATCGGACTATAATGCTTGAACACTCTCACTTAGCCATAGAATTCTATAATTTTAAATTTCGGTGAAGCCCCTAGTACTCGGAAGACCGAGTTCGGGGCGCTATCCACGCCTTTGGCCGGACAAAGCCGACTCCTCGCTCTAAGCGGCATAAGTCTTTAGGGACTCGAAAAACCTCTCGAACAGCGACCGGTCTCTCGCTTTATCATGACAGTCAGTTTTAGCTTTCTCTACTGAGGTGCTCCGCCCAGCTCAACTGGGGCACAATCGCAGTAGTTCTCCTAGTGCTACCTTAGCCGATATAACGGAACGTAAGGCACCAAAACATAGGAGACGGGAAAACCCAACTATTGACCCAAGACATGATTCGGAGCCGATGCATATAATGCTATAAGTTTAGGGTGCCGCACTTGTGAAAGTGTTCGGACTTCTCACACCATATTGAGGGGTACTTAAGCCCCTGGTGTATTAGCCGTACCAGAGTGCACGGGTGCAACATGTCATTAATGAACATATATGAAAGAGATTAATGCAATAATAGACAAAAGCTATGCATTGTTTATTAAAAAGGCTCCGATCAAAGCAGAACGATACAAATAGTGCGATAAGCAAAAAGTGGGACTATTTAACATGTCCTTTCCAGGGGCAAGCTGTGGAATATTATGCGAAACAGGTATACTACTCGTGATAGAGACCACCTGGGAGTTCTTATAATGTGGCGTAGCTTTTCTGCTTCCCTGGTTCTTGCATCGTTTGTGCGGCAGTTGTATTGCCGAACAGGTCTTCCGAAGTATGGAGTCCTGAAAGTAAGAGAAAATGAAGAGATCGGCAGCCCCTAGTGCGGTTTAAGCCGTATTTCAGGCGTGCCGTGATGGTGCCCCTCCCCCTATGCCCATGGTATCTCAAGAGCGTAGTGATGTACGCGGAGCACTGGTTTCGCTATTTCGCGAGGGCTGGGGTTGGGGCCGCGTTGCTACACCTGCTCGGAACGTGCCAGGCAGTCTTGTTGTAGGTTACTCCGGGCGCGCTTGACAGGGTTCAGACGTTTAACGGCCGGACTGGAGAACTGCCTTGAGAGGCTGCTTTGTACTTCTGCTGCGAGGGTCGCCGTGTGCTCCTCCATTCGGAGGGAGCGTTCGGTGTTTCCATTGACCGTGATTACACCTCGAGGTCCTGGCATCTTGAGCTTAAGGTATGCGTAGTGCGGTACCGCATTGAACTTTGCAAATGCGGTTCGCCCAAGCAGTGCGTGATAGCCACTGCGGAACGGGACTATGTCGAAGATTAACTCCTCGCTTCGGAAATTATCCGGAGATCCGAAGACCACTTCAAGTGTAAACGAGCCTGTACAGTTGGCCTCTACACCTGGTATGACGCCTTTAAAGGTTGTTTTGGTGGGCTTAATCCTCGAGGGATCTATGCATATTTTCCGCACTGTATCCTGGTAAAGCAGGTTCAGGTTGCTGCCGCCGTCCATAAGGACTCTTGTGAGATGAAAACCGTCAATAATTGGGTCTAGGACCAATGCGGCGAATCCGCCATGACGGATGCTAGTGGGGTGGTCCCTTCGATCAAAAGTGATCGGACAGGAGGACCATGGGTTGAACTTTGGGGCGACTGGCTCCATCGCATATACATCCCTTAACGCACGCTTCCGCTCCCTCTTGGGGATGTGGGTTGCGTATATCATGTTCACCGTCCGCACTTGTGGGGGGAAGCCCTTCTGTCCACTGTTGTTCGGCGGCCGGGGCTCCTCCTCGTCGTCGCTATGCAGCCACTTGTCTCTATTTTCGGCATGTAACTTGCCTGCTTGCTTGAACACCCAACAATCCCTGTTGGTGTGATTGGCTGGCTTTTCGGGGGTGCCATGTATCTGGCACAAGCGGTCGAGTATGCGGTCCAAACTGGACGGGCCCTGAGTATTTCTTTTGAATGGCTTTTTCCGCTGATCGGATTTATAGCCTCTAAATCCGGCATTAACTGCCGTATCCTCAGAATTGTCGCTGTTAATGCGGCACTTTTGCTTGTTGCGACGCGTCCTTCCACTGTTGTCCTTGGTATCCGAATTACCAGAGTTCTTGGTCAAGTTATTGCTACGAGCCAGCCAGCTGTCTTCTCCCGCGCAAAAGCGGGTCATGAGCGTCGTGAGTGCTGCCATAGATTTCGGCTTTTCCTGTCCAAGGTGCCGGGCAAGCCACTCGTCACGGATGTTATGTTTGAAGGCTGTGAGGGCCTCTGCGTCTGGACAGTCGACTATTTGATTTTTCTTTGTTAGGAACCATGTCCAGAATTGCCTGGCCGATTCCTCTGGCTGCTGAATTATGTGGCTTAGGTCATCGGCGTCTGGTGGTCGCACATAAGTGCCCTGGAAGTTTTCAAGGAATGCGGCTTCCAGGTCCTCCCAACAACCAATTGATTCTGCAGGCAAGCTGTTAAGCCAATGCCGAGCTAGTCCTTTAAGTTTGAGTGGGAGGTACTTGATGGCGTGTAGATCATCACCGCGGGCCATGTGGATGTGAAGGAGATAATCCTCGATCCATACCGCAAGATCTGTAGTGCCATCGTATGATTCGATGTTCACGGGTTTGAAACCCTCGGG
This sequence comes from Triticum aestivum, assembly GCF_018294505.1. Lineage (NCBI taxonomy): Eukaryota > Viridiplantae > Streptophyta > Magnoliopsida > Poales > Poaceae > Triticum > Triticum aestivum. The sequence goes on from NC_057800.1 coordinate 489,623,409, forward strand.
GATTTGATGATCCATTACTTCATCTGTGAAACATAGTGGGTGTGCGGCGCCTCCGTATTGGGATATATCACGACACAGCTCAAACGTGCTTTGTCTATTGTGTTCGGTCCGGCCGGATTTGTTATATCCGGAGTGACGATCACCTTCACGTGTCATGGGGCGCCCGCGCGATCCGTAGATCAATCTTCTTTGCCTTGCCTTGTCCTCCAATATATCTCGCATGTCAGGCGCATTTTCCCGTGCCTTGGTATGTTTTGAGCGGCGCCGGGGCGCGACTTGAGTGGAGGGCCGAGAGGCCTCTCTGTAACGGCCACGAGGTGGCCGGTCAGCCATGTCATGCGCTGGTGATGTAGGTGCTTCCTCCTCTAATCGGGGTAGCAACCTGCGCTTTGGGTAGCTCTTGGAGGGGCGTTCGAGTTCATACTCTTCGGCCGCAAGGACTTCAGTCTATCTGTCGGCTAGCAAATCTTGATCAGCTCTAAGTTGTTGTTGTTTTTTCTTGAGGCCGCTTGCCGTGGCCATAAGCCTGCGTTTAAAACGCTCTTGTTCGACGGGATCCTCTAGCACGACGAATTTGTCGTTGTCGAGGCTTGCCTCGTCTTCGGAGGAAGGCATATAATTATCGTCCTCGACCTCTCTGTCTGCCGCTCCCTCGTGAGGGCTGGCTTCTCCATCCTCCTGTGCTGAATCTTGCTGGAGGGGGTGTTCTTCGGCGCTATCTGGAGTGTTATTATCTCCTGTGATGGAATCACCGTTTTTGCTTTGGCAGGATTTAGAGTGGCGCCACTGACGCCGGCGCTTAGGCTGTTTCTGTTGGGTTTCGTAGTAATTTCAAAAAAAAATCCTACGCACACGCAAGATCATGTGATGCATAGCAACAAGCGGGGAGAGTGCTGTCTACGTACCCACGCAGACCGACTGCGGAAGCGTTAACACAACGTAGAGGAAGTAGTCGTACATCTTCACGATCCAACCGATCAAGCACCGAAACTACGGCACCTCCGAGTTCGAGCACACGTTCAGCTCGATGACGATCCCCGGACTCCGATCCAGCAAAGTGTCGGGGAAGAGTTCCGTCAGCACGACGGCGTGGTGACGATCTTGATGTACTACAACAGCAGGGCTTCGCCTAAACTCCGCTATAGTATTATCGAGGACTATGGTGGCTGGGGGCACCGCACACGGCTAAGGAATAGATCACGTGGATCAACTTGTGTGTTTCTGGGGTGCCTCTGCCTCAGTATATAAAGGAGCCAAGGGGGAGGGGGCCGCCGGCCAGGAGGAGGGCGCAGGAGGAGTCCTACTCCTCCCGGGAGTAGGACTCCCCCCCCCAATCCTAGTTGGACTAGGATTCCCCGAGGGGGAAAGAGAGAGAGGGGGCCGGCCACCTCTCCTAGTCCTAATAGGACTAGAGGAGGGGGGAGGCGCGCGGCCACCTTGGGCTGCCCCTTTCTCCTTTCCACTAAAGCCCATTAAGGCCCATATGGCTCCCAAGGGGTTCTGGTAACCTCCCGGTACTCCGGTAAAATCCCGATTTCACCCGGAACACTTCCGATGTCCAAATATAGGCTTCCAATATGTCAATCTTTATGTCTCGACCATTTCGAGACTCCTCGTCATGTCCGTGATCACATTCAGGACTCCGAACAACCTTCGGTACATCAAAATGCATAAACTCATAATATAACTGTCATCGTAACCTTAAGCGTGCGGACCCTACGGGTTCGAGAACAATGTAGACATGACCGAGACACGTCTCCGGTCAATAACCAATAGCGGGACCTGGATGCCCATATTGGCTCCTACATATTCTACGAAGATCTTTATCGGTCAGACCGCATAACAACATACGTTGTTCCCTTTGTCATCGGTATGTTACTTGCCCGAGATTCAATCGTCGGTATTCCAATACCTAGTTCAATCTCGTTACCGGCAAGTCTCTTTACTCGTTCTGTAATACATCATCCCGCAACTAACTCATTTAGTTGCAATGCTTGCAAGGCTTAAGTGATGTGCATTACCGAGAGGGCCCAGAGATACCTCTCCGACAATCGGAGTGACAAAACCTAATCTCGAAATACGCCAACCCAACATGTACCTTTGGAGACACCTGTAGTACTCCTTTATAATCACCCAGTTACGTTGTGACGTTTGGTAGTACCCAAAGTGTTCCTCCGGTAAACGGGAGTTGCATAATCTCATAGTTATAGGAACATGTATAAGTCATGAAGAAAGCAATAGCAACATACTAAACGATCGGGTGCTAAGCTAATGGAATGGGTCATGTCAATCAGATCATTCTCTTAATGATGTGATCCCGTTAATCAAATAACAACTCATTGTTCATGGTTAGGAAACATAACCATCTTTGATTAACGAGCTAGTCAAGTAGAGGCATACTAGTGACACTTTGTTTGTCTATGCATTCACACATGTATTATGTTTCCGGTTAATACAATTCTAGCATGAATAATAAACATTTATCATGATTATAAGGAAATAAATAATAACTTTATTATTGCCTCTAGGGCATATTTCCTTCAGTCTCCCACTTGCACTAGAGTCAATAATCTAGATTACACCGTAATGATTCTAACACCCATGGAGCCTTGGTGCTGATCATGTTTTGCTCGTGGAAGAGGCTTAGTCAATGGGTCTGCAACATTCAGATCCGTATGTATCTTGCAAATCTCTATGTCTCCCACCTGGACTAGATCCCGGATGGAATTGAAGCGTTTCTTGATGTGCTTGGTTCTCTTGTGAAATCTGGATTCTTTTGCCAAGGCAATTGCACCAGTATTGTCACAAAAGATTTTCATTGGACCCGATGCACTAGGTATGACACCTAGATCGGATATGAACTCCTTCATCCAGACTCCTTCATTTGCTGCTTCCGAAGCAGCTATGTACTCCGCTTCACATGTAGATCCCGCTACAACGCTTTGTTTAGAACTGCACCAACTGACAGCTCCACCGTTTAATGTAAACACGTATCCGGTTTGCGATTTAGAATCGTCCGGATCAGTGTCAAATCTTGCATCAACGTAACCTTTTACGACGAGCTCTTTGTCACCTCCATATACGAGAAGCATATCCTTAGTCCTTTTCAGGTATTTCAGGATGTTCTTGACCGCTGTCCAGTGACCCACTCCTGGATTACTTTGGTACCTCCCTGCTAGACTTATAGCAAGGCACACATCAGGTCTGGTACACAGCATTGCATACATGATAGATCCTATCGCTGATGCATAGGGAACATCTTTCGTATTCTCTCTATCTTCTGTAGTGGTCGGGCATTGAGTCTTACTCAATTTCACACCTTGTAACACAGGCAAGAATCCTTTCTTTGCTTGATCCATTTTGAACTTCTTCAAAATTTTGTCAAGGTATGTTGTTTGTGAAAGTCCAATTAAGCGTCTTGATCTATCTCTATAGATCTTAATGCCTAATATGTAAGCAGCTTCACCGAGGTCTTTCATTGAAAAACTCTTATTCAAGTATCCCTTTATGCTATCCAGAAATTCTATATCATTTCCAATTAACAATATGTCATCCACATATAATATCAGAAATGCTACAGAGCTCCCACTCACTTTCTTGTAAATACAGGCTTCTCCAAAAGTCTGTATAAAACCAAATGCTTTGATCACACTATCAAAACGTTTATTCCAACTCCGAGAGGCTTGCACCAGTCCATAAATGGATCGCTGGAGCTTGCACACTTTGTTAGCTCCCTTTGGATTGACAAAACCTTCTGGTTGCATCATATACAACTCTTCTTCCAGAAATCCATTCAGGAATGCAGTTTTGACATCCATCTGCCAAATTTCATAATCATAAAATGCGACAATTGCTAACATGATTCGGACAGACTTAAGCATCGCTACAGGTGAGAAGGTCTCATCGTAGTCAATCCCTTGAACTTGCCGAAAACCTTTCGCGACAAGTCGAGCTTTGTAGACAGTAACATTACCGTCAGCGTCAGTCTTCTTCTTGAAGATCCATTTATTCTCAATTGCTTGCCGATCATCGGGCAAGTCAACCAAAGTCCATACTTTGTTCTCATACATGGATCCCATCTCAGATTTCATGGCTTCAAGCCACTTTGCAGAATCTGGGCTCACCATCGCTTCTTCATAGTTCGTAGGTTCATCATGATCTAGTAGCATGACTTCCAGAACGGGATTACCGTACCACTCTGGTGCGGATCTTACTCTGGTTGATCTACGAGGTTCAGTAGTATCTTGTTCTGAAGTTTCATGATCATCATCATTAGCTTCCTCACTAACTGGTGTAGGTGTCATAGAAACAATTTTCTGTGATGTACTACTTTCCAATAAGGGAGTAGGTACAATTACCTCGTCAAGTTCTACTTTCCTCCCACTCACTTCTTTCGAGAGAAACTCCTTCTCCAGAAAGTTTCCGAATTTAGCAACAAAAGTCTTGCCTTCGGATCTGTGATAGAAGGTGTATCCAATAGTTTCTTTTGGATATCCTATGAAGACACATTTCTCCGATTTGGGTTCGAGCTTATCAGGTTGACGCTTTTTCACATAAGCATCGCAGCCCCAAACTTTCAGAAACGACAACTTTGGTTTCTTGCCAAACCATAGTTCATAAGGCGTCGTCTCAACGGATTTTGATGGTGCCCTATTTAACGTGAATGCGGCCGTCTCTAGAGCGTATCCCCAAAACGATAGCGGTAAATCAGTAAGAGACATCATAGATCGCACCATATCCAGTAAAGTACGATTACGACGTTCGGACACACCATTACGCTGAGGTGTTCCGGGTGGCGTGAGTTGCGAAACTATTCCACAACTTTTTCAAATATACACCAAACTCGTAACTCAAATATTCTCCTCCACGATCATATCGTAGAAACTTTATTTTCTTGTTACGATGATTTTCAACTTCACTCTGAAATTCTTTGAACTTTTCAAATGTTTCAGACTTATGTTTCATTAAGTAGATATACCCATATTTGCTTAAATCATCTGTGAAGGTGAGAAAATAACAATATCCGCCACGAGCCTCAATATTCATCGGACCACATACATCTGTATGTATGATTTCCAACAAATCTGTTGCTCTCTCCATAGTACCGGAGAACGGCGTTTTGGTCATCTTGCCCATGAGGCACGGTTCGCAAGTACCAAGTGATTCATAATCAAGTGGTTCCAAAAGTCCATCTGAATGGAGTTTCTTCATGCGCTTTACACCGATATGACCTAAACGGTAGTGCCACAAATAAGTTGCACTATCATTATCAACTCTGCATCTTTTGGCTTCAACATTATGAATATGTGTGTTACTACTATCGAGATTCAACAAGAATAGACCACTCTTCAAGGGTGCATGACCATAAAAGATATTACTCATATAAATAGAACAACCATTATTCTCTGATTTAAATGAATAACCGTCTCACATCAAACAAGATCCAGATATAATGTTCATGCTTAACGCTGGCACCAAATAACAATTATTTAGGTCTAATACTAATCCCGAAGGTAGATGTAGAGGTAGCGTGCCGACTGCGATCACATCGACTTTGGAACCGTTTCGCACGCGCATCGTCACCTCGTAATTAACTAATCTTCGCTTGATCCTTAGTCCCTATTTCGAGTTGAAATATTAGCAACAGAACCAGTATCAAATACCCAGGTGCTACTGCGAGCATTAGTAAGGTACACATCAATACCATGTATATCACATATACCTTTGTTCACCTTGCCATCCTTCTTATCCGCCAAATACTTGGGGCAGTTACGCTTCCAGTGACCAGTCTGCTTGCAATAGAAGCACTCAGTTTCAGGCTTAGGTCCAGGTTTGGGTTTCTTCTCTTGAGTAGCAACTTGCTTGCCATTCTTTTTGAAGTTCCCCTTCTTCTTCCCTTTGCCCTTTTTCTTGAAACTAGTGGTCTTGTTGACCATCAACACTTGATGCTCCTTCTTGATTTCTACCTCCGCAGCTTTCAGCATCGCGAAGAGCTCGGGAATAGTCTTGTTCATCCCTTGCATATTATAGTTCATCACGAAGCTCTTGTAGCTTGGTGGCAGTGATTGAAGAATTCTGTCAATGACGCAATCATCTGGAAGATTAACTCCCAATTGAATCAAGTGATTATTATACCCAGACATTTTGAGTATATGCTCACTGACAGAACTGTTCTCCTCCATCTTGCAGCTATAGAACTTATTGGAGACTTCATATCTCTCAATCCGGGCATTTGCTTGAAATATTAACTTCAACTCCTGGAACATCTCATATGCTCCATGACGTTCAAAACGTCGTTCAAGTCCCGATTCTAAGCCGTAAAGCATGGCACACTGAACTATCAAGTAGTCATCAGTTTTGCTCTGCCAGACGTTCATAACATCTGGCGTTGCTCCTGCAGCAGGCCTGGCACCCAACGGTGCTTCCAGGACGTAATTATTCTGTGCAGCAATGAGGATAATCCTCAAGTTACGGACCCAGTCCGTGTAATTGCTACCATCATCTTTCAACTTTGCTTTCTCAAGGAACGCATTAAAATTCAACGGAACAACGACACGAGCCATCTATCTACAATCAAACATAAACAAGCAAGATACTAATCAGGTACTAAGTTTCATGATAAATTTAAGTTCAGTTAATCAAATTAATTAAAGAACTCCCACTTAGATAGACATCCCTCTAATCCTCTTAGTGATTACGTGATCCAAATCAACTAAACCATAACCGATCATCACGTGAGATGGAGTAGTTTTCAATTGTGAACATCGTTATGTTGATCATATCTACTATATGATTCACGCTCGACCTTTCGGTCTCCGTGTTCCGAGGCCATATCTGTATATGCTTGGCTCGTTAAGTATAACCTGAGTATTCCGCATGTGCAATTGTTTTGCACCCGTTGTATTTGAACGTAGAACCTATCACACCCGATCATCACGTGGTGTCTCAGCATGAAGAACTTTCGCAACGGTGCATACTCAGGGAGAACACTTCTTGATAATTTAGTGAGAGATCATCTTATAATGCTACCGTCAATCAAAGCAAGATAAGATGCATAAAAGGATAAACATCACATGCAATCAATATAAGTGATATGATATGGCCATCATCATCTTGTGCTTGTGATCTCCATCTCCGAAGCACCGTCGTGATCACCATCGTCACCGGCGTGACACCTTGATCTCCATCGTAGCATCATTGTCGTCTCGCCAAGCTTGTGCTTCTACGACTATCGCTACCGCTTAGTGATAAAAGTAAAGCATTACATCGCGATTGCATTGCATACAATAAAACGACAACCATAAGGCTCCTTCCAGTTGCCGATAACTCGGTTACAAAACATGATCATCTCATACAATAAAATTCAGCATCATGTCTTGACCATATCACATCACAACATGCCCTGCAAAAACAAGTTAGACGTCCTCTACTTTGTTGTTGCAAGTTTTACATGGCTGCTACGGGCGTAAGCAAGAACCAATCTCACCTACGCATCAAAACCACAACGATAGTTTGTCAAATAGACTCTGTTTTAACCTTCGCAAGGACCGGGCGTAGCCATACTCGGTTCAACTAAAGTTGGAGAGACAGTCGCCCGCAAGCCACCTATGTGCAAAGCACGTCGGGGGAACCGGTCTCGCATAAGCGTACGCGTAATGTTGGTCCGGGTCGTCTCGTCCAACAATGCCGCCGAACCAAAGTATGACATGCTGGTAGGCAGTATGACTTATATCGCCCACAACTCACTTGTGTTCTACTCGTGCATATAACATCAACATAAATAACCTAGGCTCGGATGCCACTGTTGGGTTTCGTAGTAATTTCAAAAAAAAATCCTACGCACACGCAAGATCATGTGATGCATAGCAACGAGCGGGGAGAGTGCTGTCTACGTACCCACGCAGACCGACTGCGGAAGCGTTAACACAATGTAGAGGAAGTAGTCGTACATCTTCACGATCCAACCGATCAAGCACCGAAACTATGGCACCTCCGAGTTCGAGCACACGTTCAGCTCGATGACGATCCCCGGACTCCGATCCAGCAAAGTGTCGGGGAAGAGTTCCGTCAGCACGACGGCGTGGTGACGATCTTGATGTACTACAGCAGCAGGGCTTCGCCTAAACTCCGCTATAGTATTATCGAGGACTATGGTGGCTGCGGCACCGCACACGGCTAAGGAATAGATCACGTGGATCAACTTGTGTGTTTCTGGGGTGCCTCTGCCTCAGTATATAAAGGAGCCAAGGGGGAGGGGGCCGCCGGCCAGGAGGAGGGCGCAGGAGGAGTCCTACTCCTCCCGGGAGTAGGACTCCCCCCCCCCAATCCTAGTTGGACTAGGATTCCCCGAGGGGGAAAGAGAGAGAGGGGGCCGGCCACCTCTCCTAGTCCTAATAGGACTAGAGGAGGGGGAGGCGCGCGGCCACCTTGGGCTGCCCCTTTCTCCTTTCCACTAAAGCCCATTAAGGCCCATATGGCTCCCGAGGGGTTCTGGTAACCTCCCGGTACTCCGGTAAAATCCCGATTTCACCCGGAACACTTCCGATGTCCAAATATAGGCTTCCAATATGTCAATCTTTATGTCTCGACCATTTCGAGACTCCTCGTCATGTCCGTGATCACATTCGGGACTCCGAACAACCTTCGGTACATCAAAATGCATAAACTCATAATATAACTGTCATCGTAACCTTAAGCGTGCGGACCCTACGGGTTCGAGAACAATGTAGACATGACCGAGACACGTCTCCGGTCAATAACCAATAGCGGGACCTGGATGCCCATATTGGCTCCTACATATTCTACGAAGATCTTTATCGGTCAGACCGCATAACAACATACGTTGTTCCCTTTGTCATCGGTATGTTACTTGCCCGAGATTCGATCGTCGGTATTCCAATACCTAGTTCAATCTCGTTACCGGCAAGTCTCTTTACTCGTTCTGTAATACATCATCCCGCAACTAACTCATTTAGTTGCAATGCTTGCAAGGCTTAAGTGATGTGCATTACCGAGAGGGCCCAGAGATACCTCTCCGACAATCGGAGTGACAAAACCTAATCTCGAAATACGCCAACCCAACATGTACCTTTGGAGACACCTGTAGTACTCCTTTATAATCACCCAGTAACGTTGTGACGTTTGGTAGTACCCAAAGTGTTCCTCCGGTAAACGGGAGTTGCATAATCTCATAGTTATAGGAACATGTATAAGTCATGAAGAAAGCAATAGCAACATACTAAACGATCGGGTGCTAAGCTAATGGAATGGGTCATGTCAATCAGATCATTCTCTTAATGATGTGATCCCGTTAATCAAATAACAACTCATTGTTCATGGTTAGGAAACATAACCATCTTTGATTAACGAGCTAGTCAAGTAGAGGCATACTAGTGACACTTTGTTTGTCTATGTATTCACACATGTATTATGTTTCTGGTTAATACAATTCTAGCATGAATAATAAACATTTATCATGATTATAAGGAAATAAATAATAACTTTATTATTGCCTCTAGGGCATATTTCCTTCAGTTTCTTGGAGGGGTCATCCCTCGCTGTTTCATCGCCATCTCCTTCTTTTGGGGTATCCACCATGTATATGTCATATGACGAGGTGGCTTTCCAGTGCCCTATAGGTGCTGGTTCTTGATTGTCTCCTGCATCGGCGTCCATACCGTCGATGTCTTCGTAGTCGAAATCGAGCATGTCGGTTAAATCATCGACAGGGGCTACAAAGTGGATGGTGGGTGGGCTTTGAATTTCTTCATCGTCTGTATCCCAACCTTGCTGACCGTAGTCCGGCCAGGGCTCTCCTGATAAAGAGAGAGACTTTAGTGACTTCAGAATGTCCCCAAAGGGCGAGTGCTGAAAGATGTCCGTGGCGGTGAACTCCATGATCGGCGCCCAATCGGATTCGATCGGCAGGGGCGCGGAGGGCTCGGAGTCCGGAGAGGAGTCCGGCCCCTTGGAGTCACGAGTATTGCAGAGGACAGGGCTAGTGTTCGACTCAATCGCCATAGAGATTGTAGCCCCCGAGGCGGTGTCCAACCACCCATCCTCGATCGGCGCAGTTGGCTCCGAATTAAGGGTCGGAGCTGACGCGGGTGCGGCCTCCAGGGCACTGTTCGGCGGCAGAGCTAGATCGTGCTCATCGTGATAGTGCGGCGCGCCCAGTTGTGGCTCGAATCCGTCGAAGATCAAATCTCCGCGGATATTAGCCGTATAGTTCAAGCTTCCAAATCTGATCTGATGGCCAGGGGCGTAGCTTTCGATCTGCTCCAGATGGCCAAGCGAATTGGCCCACAGTGCAAAGCCGCCGAAGACGAAGATCTGTCCGGGGAGAAAAGTCTCGCCCAGGACTGCATCGCTGTTGATGATCGGAGGAGCCATCGGGCCTAAAAGTGACGACACAGAGGAACTCTCAATGAAAGCACCAATGTCGGTGTCAAAACCGGCGGATCAGGTAGGGGGTCCCGAACTGTGCGTCTAGGCGGATGGTAACAGGAGACAAGGGACACGATGTTTTACCCAAGTTCGGTCCCTCTTGATGGAGGTAAAACCCAACGTCCTGCTTGATTAATATTGATGATATGGGTAGTACAAGAGTAGATCTACAATGAGATCAAGGAGGCTAAACCCTAGAAGCTAGCCTATGGTATGATTGTTGTTGTCCTACGGACTAAAACCCTCCGGTTTATATAGACACCGGAGAGGGTTAGGGTTACACAGAGTCGGTTACAATGGTAGGAGATCTACATATCCGTATCGCCAAGCTTGCCTTCCACGCCAAGGAAAGTCCCTTCCGGACATGGGACGAAGTCTTCAATCTTGTATCTTCATAATCCAGGAGTCCGGCGGAAGATATAGTCCGGCTATCCGGACAGCCCCTAATCCAGGACTCCCTCAAAAGGTCTCCAGCTGAAAATCAAAGGCGTCTGATGCTATTGCAGGGGACCTAAAACATCTTGTAGGGCGCAAGATCAAATGCCCAAATGGTCTCACTATGTATTTTTGAAAGCACAAGTGCTCCCTGGGTGGTTTTGGTAATTAATGTCAACATATCTCTTGTTGGACTAACACTTTTACCTAGTATGTTTCAGATAAGTTCAACAATGGAGTGGCATGGACTAGAGGATGTGGAACCCCTTCAAGATGCTAAGGACAAAGGATTGGCTCAAGCTTCAAGATCAAGACTCTACATTTTCTATTTTAGTGATCCAAGATCACATTGAGTCTATAGGAAAAGCCAATACTATCAAGAGGGGATGAGGTGTTGCTTAATGGCATGCTTGCTCAAAGTGCTTAGTGATATGCTCCAAAACCCTCAACTACCTTCCCACATCCACATATGACCTAAACCAAAAGTCAAACTCGGCCCCACCGATTCTTTCTATCCGGCGCCACCAAGTTTCAGATGTCATAGCCACTGCCACAAACCCTAGCAAATCGGTTTCACCGATAGGGATCTCGGTCTCACCGATATGGTATTGTAATCTCTCTGTGTATGTCCATTACCAAAATCGGTCTCACCGAGTTTGAGCAATCGGTACTACCGAGATTACAATGCAAACCCTCTGGTTAGCTTATTACCAAAATCGGTCCCACCAAGTTTGTGTAATCGGTCTCACCGAGTTTGCCTGACCAACTCTCTGGTTAGCTTATTACCAAAATCGGTCCCACCGAGTTTGTGTAATCGGTCACACCGAGATTACGTTATGCCCTAACCCTAACCATATCGGTCCTACCGAGTTGCATCTCAGTCCCACCGAAAATCCTAACGGTCACTAGGTTTGCTGAATCGGTCCGACCGAGTTTAACCATTCGGTCCCACCGAGTTTGGCAAATTGTGTGTAACGGTTAGATTTGGTGTGGAGGCTATATATACCCCTCCACCCACTCTTCATTCGTGGAGAGAGCCATCAGAACATATCTACACTTCCAATACACATTTTCTGAGAGAGAACTACCTACTCATGTGTTGAGGTCAAGATATTCCATTCCAACCATATGAATCTTGATTTCTAGCCTTCCCCAAGTTGCTTTCCACTCAAATCTTCTTTCCACCAAATCCAAATCCTGTGAGAGAGAGTTGAGTGTTGGGGAGACTATCATTTAAAGCACAAGAGCAAGGAGTTCATCATCAACAGACCATTTGTTACTTCTTGGAGAGTGGTGTCTCCTAGATTGGCTAGGTGTCACTTGGGAGCCTCCGACAAGATTGTGGAGTTGAACCAAGGAGTTTGTAAGGGCAAGGAGATCGCCTACTTCGTGAAGATCTACCGCTAGTGAGGCAAGTCCTTCGCGGGCGACGACCATGATGGAATAGACAAGGTTGCTTCTTCGTGGACCCTTCGTGGGTGGAGCCCTCCGTGGACTTGCGCAACCGTTACCCTCCGTGGGTTGAAGTCTCCATCAATATGGATGTACGATAGCACCACCTATCAGAACCACGACAAAAACATCCGTGTCTCCAATTGCGTTTGAATACTCCAAACCGTTCCCTTTACATTCTTGCAAGTTGCATGCTTTACTTTCCACTGCTCATATACTCATTGCTTGCTTGCTTGATATGTATTGTGTTTGTTAAACTTGTGCTTAAACTCCACTTAAACTTAAGAATATTAAAAAACTGCAACTTTTGGCACTTAGTGTCTAATCACCCCCCCCCCCTCTAGACACCTCTTCTCGATCCTTTCAATTTTGTTCCTGAATCGTTTGCCATTCATCCTATCAGTCCTAATCTTGATCTGAGCTTCAATAATCCTCTTTCCCCTCAAATGTTTATGCTTCACACATCTCTTGGTGAGGCCTATCCCCCTGACTGTACTGTAGGGTATGACACCTCATGCTTTAGAATGGATTATGGACAGCGGATGCACTAATCATATGACTGGTGATCGAAGTCTTCTCATGGACTCAACCTTACGTCCATCTGACAAGAGTCACATCACATTTGCTGACACTGGTAAAAGCAAGGTATTGGGTCTAGGTAGAGTTGCAATCTCAAAGAATTAACACATGGATAAAGTGATGCTTGTTGAATCCCTTGGTTTCAACTTAATGTCTGTCTCAATGCTTTGTGACTTGAACATGATTGTGATATTTGGAAAATATCGTTGCCTTGTACTTATGGAATTTGACAAGTCTGTAGTCTTTGAAGGGTACCGGAAAGATGATCTATACATGGTAGATTTCTCAGCAGGTCCATAGCTTGCCGTATGTCTTCTTGCAAAAGCTTTAGAATGCTGGCTCTGGCATCGGAGGCTGGGGCATGCTGGCATGAGGAACTTACACACTCTCGCCAAGAAGAAGCATGTCATAGGCATCGAGGGCGTCAACCTCAAGAAGGATCATTTGCGTGGTGCCAGCGAAGCTGGAAAAATGACGAGGGTCAAGCATCCCTCGAAGACAATCATGACTACATCTCAACCCTTCGAGCTGCTACACATGGACTTATTTGGCCCTACTCACTACTCTACCCTCACAACAACTGCCTGTCTCTATGGCTTCGTCATCCTTGATGATTACTCAAGATATACATGGGTGCACATAATTCTCTACAAGACTGAAGTGCAAGATGTCTTCAGACGCTTCGCCAATCGAGCCATGAACAATTATGGCGTCAAGATCAAGCATATCAGAAGTGACAAGTTCAAGAACACCGGACTTGATCTTTATCTGGATACAATGGGAATCACTCATGAGTTCTCTGCTCCATACACACCTCAGCAAAATGGCATCGTAGAGCGCAAGAACAGAACCCTCATTGAGATGGCTCGAACAATGCTCAACGAATACAAGACACCAAGAAAGTTATGGCCTGAAGCTATTGATACAGCATGTCATGTAATCAACCGTGTTTACATCCATAAGCTTCTGAATAAAACATCCTATGAGCTCCTCACTGGCAAGAAGCCAAATGTCAGTTACTTCAGAGTATTTGGAGCTAGGTGCTGGGTCAAGGATCCCCATCACAAGTCAAAATTTGCACCCAAAGCTCATAAAGGCTTCATGCTTGGTTACGGAAAGGACTCGCACTCTTACAGAGTCTTCAACCTCTATCTCTACAAAATCGTCGAAACTGTGGACATGCGGTTTGATGAAACCAATGGTTCACAAAGAGAGCTCCTGCCAAGCACACTAGACGAAGCTCCACCCAGCGAATCTATCAAGCTAATGGGAACTGGTGAAATCATGCCTTCTGAAGCACGGCCTGAAGAGGAACTTATCATTTCTGCACCTAACCAACCTGAAGACAATGCTCAGCCTGAAGACAATCCTCCCAATGATGACAATGATTAGCAAGAGCAAAGTCTTCGTCCAGTTCATCCTCGTGTTGCAAATGAAGGACAGATTGAAAAGATAATTGATAGCATCAATGCTCCCGGACCACTTACTCACTCCAAAGCAACACAGCTAGCAAACTTCTGTGGGCACTTTTCTTTTGTGTCAATATCAGAACCCAAGAAATTTGTTGAAGCCTTTATGGAACCTGAATGGATTCAAGCTATGCAAGAAGAGCTTCAACAGTTCAAGCTGAACAATGTTTGGGAACTTGTCAAGCGTCCTGACCCTCGCAAGCATAACATTATAGGCACAAAATGGATATATAAAAACAAGCAAGATGAGCATGGTCAAGTCGTCAGAAACAAAGCATGTCTCGTTGCTCAAGGATATACTCAAGTTGAAGGGATTGACTTCGATGAAACATTTGCTCCTGTGGCTAGGCTTGAAGCTATTCGCATATTGCTAGCCTATGCTAACCATCACAACATCTTGCTATATCAAATGGATGTGAAGAGTGCATTTCTCAACAGCAAGATTGAAGAAGAAGTATATGTCGCACAACCTCCTGGCTTTGAAGATCCAAAACATCCTGATATGGTGTACAAGCTAAACAAAGCACTGTATGGCCTCAAACAAGCTGCTCGCGCTTGGTATGATACGATCAAAGACTTCCTGAAGAGCAAAGGTTTCAAACCTGGATCCCTCGATCCCACACTCTTCACGAAGACATATGATGGTGAACTGTTTGTGTGTCAAATCTATGTGGATGACATTATCTTCGACTGCACCAATCATAAATACAGTGATGAGTTTGGGTACATGATGCAAGAGCAATATCAGATGTCCATGATGGGTGAGCTGAAGTTCTTCCCCGGTCTTCAAATTCGTCAGCAAAGGAATGGCATCTTCATATCACAAGAAAAATACCTCAAAGATTGCATGAAGAAGTTTGGAATGCAAGATTGCAAAGGTTACACGACGCCAATGCCAGCCAAACACCATCTGGGTCCCGACGACAATGGTAAGGAGTTTGATCAAAAGGTATACCGCTCCATGATTGGTTCTTTACTTTACCTATGTGCATCTAGGCCAGATATTATGCTTAGTGTTTGCATGTGTGCTCAATTCCAAGCGGCACCAAAGGAATCGCATCACTTAGTTGTGAAGCGAATTCTTCGATATTTGGCTTACACCCCAACACTAGGATTATGGTATCCAAAGGGCTCAGAATTTGATCTGGTTGGATTCTCGGATGCTGATTATGCTGGTGACAAGGTGGATCGCAAGTCTACATCAGGCACATGTCACTTTCTGGGACGATCACTTGTCTGTTGGTCTTTAAAGAAGCAGAACTGTGTATCACTCTCCACTGCTGAATCTAAATACATTGCCGCTGGATCTTGCTGCGCTCAGCTTCTATGGATGAAGCAAACTCTCAAGGACTATGGCATCAATCTGAACAAGTACCTCTCTTCTGCGACAACGAAAGCGCCCTCAAGATTGCCAACAATCCAGTCCAGCACTCGAAGACAAAGCACATTGAAATTCGTCATCACTTTCTCGGAGATCATGTCATGAAGAAACATATTGACATCATTCACGTCAACACTGAAGAGCAACTGGCAGATATCTTCACAAAGCCCTTGGATGAGAAAAGGTTTTGCAAGTTACGGTGTGAGCTAAATATCTTGGAATCCTCAAATGTCCTGTAATCAGGCACACATCCTAACACTTATGCATGTTGATGACTTAGATGTGCAACACATGAAGTAAAGTATATCTTCAATCAATTGAGACTTACATTCTGAGTGTGAATACATTAACGTGGAATTTGACTTCGGAGTGCCATGATAATTGTGCGCCGTGTCTGGGTCTAATACTTCCTATACGGTGGGTAATGCCACCACCAGATCTCTCTGTTTAAAGTGTTTCACTCATGGCGTTACATTTGCTATGTCTTCGCATTTGGTTTGACTTCAATTTCAACTTGTCTTCATGATTATCTTCACTATATTGATTTGATTGCTTTCTGATATATATACTAGTTTTCTGTCCTCTACAACATTCACTTATAGCTATGTCTTCCTTGTTGAATCTTTTTGAACTAAGTGAATGTGATCGGACCCTAATCTCTCTGTGCTTTCTATCTCAAACTCTATCTGTCCAAATCATATGCATTCTATTGAAACTATCAAATGTCTTCTCTGTGTCCTTGTCAGCAGAAGATACAGAGACAAACATTAAGTCTGTTTTAAATGATTCATCCTTATTGCCTGAAATCCGGAGAAGCCGGAACGACCATCCGACAAACCTGGCGGGCATGGGAACGTGGGACAACTCTGAGTATGTTGCATGCTTGCCACGTGCCCCTCAGATGTGAACCGCCAGGGGCACCTGCATAATTGCGCTGTGCCGCACACTTCCTTATAAATACATGTCCCCTGCGGTCAAGAAAACCTTCTTCCACCTCTCCACCTCGTCAAAACCCTAGCGCCACCGCTAGCTCTCGACGATGCCGGCGACGAAGCGCTTAGCTGCCGCGACTTCTCCGAGGCCGTCCTCACGCCGGCCGCAGACATCGTTCTCTCCGCCGCCGCCGTAGGTGTCCTCCGTCGCCAAGTTAGGGCACGGTGGATTGAACTGCTCGGTCTCCTACTCTTCCCATCTAGCAGTTCTTCGCGTGGTAAATACAAGTCTATTTTTACCATCTTTTTGATCCTCAAAGATTCATCCTGTTTGCCAAAATAGGTTTCTGCCTATACAATGTTAGATCTATCCTGTCTGCATCTCATACTGCCTAGTATATTCACTTAAGCTTCACATCTAGTTAGATTCCTCACTTGTACTTATTCGCGGATTCGTACAAATCTGGAACCAACTCTCAACATATAAGTGAATGTCTTCGCATCATGAGGTCAATGTCTTCAAACTGATTTATCTTCAAAATCTTCTGAGAATGCATATGACCTCTTCCCCTTCCCTCGCATCTCTAATGCTGTCATAGGTACATGTCCGTGGGAGAATCCCTTGGTTCTCATAGTCTGCATTCGTTTGCAGAATTCTTACAGCATCACATTAACTCTCCCGAAGCCAGTTCATGTTTGTCCAGCAAGCGAAAGCCTTTGAAGCCTTTGAACGTGTTGAAGCCTTTCAGTTTCAAGTTCATGGCTGCAGAGAAATCAGTAAGGAAGGGTGGCAGACATCATCGTGGGGGAACATCAAGAGATTTGCCTGATGACCTCTCAGAGCTTTACAAGACAGATCCTGAAGAGGACTATAATCAGCGCAAGACATGAATCCAATGGATTCGACGATATTGGGCTGAACAATGGTTCAAGTACAACTTCGTCACCAAGGAGTATGTTGAGAAGAATGCTATCAAGCGGCCCTGGGGCGATATTTTGTACAGAAATCTTCCACCCAGGAACAGAGCTGAAGCTATTTCACATGGTTTCTATCCCTGTATGGTCCGTGGACCACAGCCTGCCAACGCCGACCCCACTTCTCTCTTGTGGTGTCGAGATGACGATCTTTTCAAACGGAATTATCAGTTTGCAAAAGCCTCAGCAAAGAAGAACAAAGATTCTTTGGGGTTAGACTTCACTCCTGGTCCTCCTGCTCCCCGGGCTGACGGCACACGCTATGCTGAACCCAATCTCATCGGACCCTTCTACAACCTTGATGTCCTCATCACTCACATCTCTGTTCAAGGTGCCAAAGTGGATCATTTTGATGATGATGCTGACACGGATGAAGCCCCTGCTCCTACTCCAAAGCCGCAGAAGCAGAAGAAGGCTAAAGCTTCAAGGTCAGCTGCTCCTCCAAAAGCTTCACGTGTGAAGCCACTGGCTACTGCACCTCCTGAAGACAGTGTGCGGTCTGAAGATCTATCACGTATCTCCAAGAAGACGGAGAAGAAAAAGAAAATCGTGAAGAATACTGATCAGACCTTGACCCCTGCTGCCATTCTGTGTGACGAACACATTGATTTGTCTAGTGATGAAGACCTTGCAGATGACGCTCTTGAGCAACTGATCAAGAGTAAGGAAGAAGTAGAAATCTTCAATGATTTGCCTCTCTTTGATGTGGCAATCATCCATAACTTTATTGATGAGTGGTTTGACACTCCCAACCTCAGCTTTGAAGATCTGCAAGTTCCCATTGGTCTCAGCGTCTCTTTCAATGGCGCTATTGCTTCTGAGCTAGCTCTTACTCAGCGCATCGTTGAACTGAAGCACAAGATCGACTATGAGAAAGCTCAGTTCAAGAAGCACGTGGCAAAGCTCAGCGTGCAAGATGTCAAAAACTTCAAGATCATGCTGCACGAGCTCAAATAAGCCTTTCTCAAGAAGCGTGAAGAAGCTAAAGGTTCTCGTGAGCGCCTGAAGAGCCTGGCTGACAAGTGTGTGCAAGCCTACAATGAGGCGGAGAAGCGCAAGGCTCTTGGTCGTCCTGGCATCGACCTCAGAATGGCTGCAAAGAAGAAGAAGCCATCAACTGACCAATCTACACCTTCAAGGCAGGAAGAACCTCGCATAGTCTTCCCAAGCAGCATGACTGGCTCGAAACCAAAGGTCAGGTCAACCGCTTCAGGACTGAAGAAGACGAGGACTGCCGAGGCTGAAGCTAGAAAGAGGAAAAATCTTGAAGCCTCTGATGTCGCTCCCTCCAAGAAGAAGCGCAAGACCAAGAAGGATCAGGCTGCTCCCATAGAGCCCCTAGTTGTTGAACCCATCTCAGTTGCTCGTCCTGACTCTTCTCATCAGGAACGACGGATGATAGTTCATGAGCCTGCTTCCACAGAGGTTCCTAAAGCTGAAGACATTCCAGCAGTTGACCCCACCACTGCTAAAGACATTGGTCACCATGACAATGTTGAAGATGATGTAGTTCTTCCTCAGATCGAACACAACTTGGTATCATCGCCTGTTCTCACGAACAGCGAACTCATCAGCATTGGTCGTCCTCTGACGCCAATTGCTCAGAATGCATCATGGGCTGATCACCCACAACAACAAGACAACCCGCGTACTCCCCAACATCAAGTCACACCACCTATGCAAGAAGAAGAGGATGACTTTGAGGCCCAGCCAACTCCATCTCCTCAGGCGTCGCCAGCGTTATGTAGGCTTCGCAAAGGACCAAGGCCCCAAGTCCCTCTTTCGAGTGTTCCAGAAGGAGAAGTGCACCACCAATCTGTTGCACGTCAAGTGTTCCCAGAAGCCACTCCGACTGTGAATGTCTCCGAGTCTGGAGCCAAAGGTGCTGAAGACAATCCGGCTGCATCAGCCGATGACAAACAAGAATAAGAATGTATCCCTAATCCCCCCATTACTGAAGAAGTTGTTCCTGAAGTGAACGTGCCAGTGCCCGACCCTCCAGCTCATCAAGTGGAGGTAGAGAATCTTGAGGCTGCCACCACCAACACAAATGAAGTTAATGACGTAGTCATGGCTGAAGCAAATGTGGAGCCTGCACCAACCAAAGTGTCAGAAGCCAATGAAGCCAATGATGCAACTGCTCCTGAAGCCTGTGTTGTGCAGCCAGACGTCTCTGTTGATGCCACTGCTCTTGTTCCGCCATCAAGGCCACACACTATCGAGCAAGCATTCAACTACGGCCAACTTATCACTGTCAAATGGCCTCTTCTTGTTCCTCCGCCTGCTGCCGGTCCCCAATTTGATTATCACATCGAGCACAAGCCTCAGGTTCAGAAGCCAATGCCAAGGCTGCCTAGGTTTCCAGGTACTACATCAGCACCCGGATCATTGAATATCAATGGCTTCAAAGCACACAACACCTTCTTTGATAGCGCCAAGAACCCCTACTCTAAGGCAAAAATATCTTCTGATCGGTTCTGGAGCTACCAGCAGTGCAATTATTACTCATGCATTCTGTACAATCAAGGTCGCATTTTTCCACATATGCGTCTTGACACTGAAGCCATAACTGGTCTGCCCTGTTTGGAAGAAGCTCTGGATTGCTTCAGAGAGTCTGGCTTACTGCAGTTCGTCACTGATAAGGAGCACTGGAATGAAGAATTGTTGCTCCAATTCTATGCCACTCTTCATATTCGTGGCTACAACAGGGATCCAAAGACTTGGGTCCTTGAGTGGATGACAGGCAATGTTCATCATGAAGCCAAAGCTTTGATGTCATTGAGCTTACTGGCCTGCCCACTCCAGGTGATCTTTATGAACCTGGTTGTCAGCTTCACAATGCTGCTATGGAAAGCATCTTTCACAAGCCTGAACCCAACATGAGTCAGATTCTTAGCATGATGAAGCCTTTGCCTCCAGATGCTGAATATACTAAGGAGTTCTTTGTTGAAGACCTTGAGTATCTGCCCCGCACCATCTATCACATTATCAGGCGAACTCTCTGGCCCATCAAAGGACATTCTCCACATGTTAAGCTGGAAGGCGCAATGAAGACTTTGGTCTTTCATATTCTTCATGGCAAAAGCTTCAATGCACAAGACTTCTTTATCCGCCAACTTGCTGCATCAGGATCAGACATTTTTGGTCTGAAGTTCTATGCTCCCTGGATCATGCGTCTGATCAAGCTCCACTCTGCCTTCAACTATCAACCCTCTGCACGCAATCATATCATCTTTTTGCCAGAAGTTGATCTGTCTGTTGAAGCCATATATCCAGAGCCTGCCAAGGAGCCTCTTAGTCTTCATAATGTTGATCATCAAAACTTCACGCAAAACATTGAAGAAGTTCACGCTGTCGCTTGTGTCTATCCATTGGCTGGAATTACTCGCTTGCCTCACCGTGCGCAAACCGAAGATACTGATAGCACCATTGCCCAAAGGCCTCGCAAGCGCTCTCGTGTTTTGAATGACCGAGAACTTCTTGTGGCACTGCATCAGAAACACGATAAACATCATGACTGGCTCAAACGACAGATGCAAAGTCTATTGGTGGACGTCAATCGCATTCGCAATCTTGCCACCAAGAACGCTTTTGTGACTCATGAGACCTGTCGACGCTCATGGAAAGTTTGACCCTGCTCAGTGCTGAAGCAGATCTTCAAGACGATGGTTTCACTGAAAAATTCAAGTTTGACTCCACTCCTCCACGGAATGCTGTCCTACGTCGAACTCCATCCCTTGAAGACTCTGACTATTCTTCCTCCGCGGCAACTGTGAATGCCAGAGTGATCGATGATGAAGATGATGCTACTTCACCGCCCCCTACTTCTGCGCAAATCAACACTGCACCAAGTTCGTCTGCACCGCCAAACAACATCGATGACCCTGCTGTTTCACCTACTCCTCATGAGTACGAGTAGATGCTCTATGTCTTCAAACCTTTTTGGTCCTTACTGACAAAAGGGGAAGAAGCATATGAGTTTGATAATCTTCAAGCGGGTCCATATGGGCGGTTGCTTTATATTTTGCCTAGTGTTTACAACTCTCGCTTTTGATACATTTGGTTCTTTGAGTTGTAACACTTAAACTCGATGGTCGTCTGCTACTTATTTGCTATTCTGTGATGCGATGATAAATTCCGCATGTGCGATGATAACTTCCGCACTTAGGTTATCTTGCAGACGTCCATTTTTCATTATGCATGTCATTATCTTCGTTACATCTTATCATGCATGATGAATTGCCATCATAAGTTGAAGAGGATCTCCACAAGTACAACCTGCCATGTGCATTTGCATTCCAAAAGCAAATTACTTATATGCACATCTTCAGGGGGAGCCTTTGCCACTTATGAAGACAATTCCTAAATCCTTTACATTCCACATACTTTATCCCCGTTGAAAACTTCAACCAGTTTGTCATCAATCACCAAAAAGGGGGAGATTGTAAATGCATCTAGTGCCACCCTTAGTTGGTTTTGGAGTATTGACGACAAATTTGGTTGAGGGACTAATGTGTTTGTGAGAATTGCAGGATAACACAGGTAGTAGTCCCTCATTGATTCGGTTTACCTACCGGAGATGACCCCTAAAAATGTATGAAGACATTGACGACAATGGTGGTATATGAAGATATTCATATTGAAGACTGTGACATGAGAAGACATTGAGTGAAGACTATGGAGCGCGAAGACTTAGTCGTTTCGTTGTTTCCTTTTCTTCTTTGTTGAGTCATAGGAACCACCGTACTGTTAAGTGGGGTCCAAGTGAACAAAGTCAGAGTGACTGAAGTGATGCTCAACCCAAATCCTATGTCTTCGAGCGAAGACAATGAGAGCAAATCTTATCCAGAGCTGGATGAGTCAGCTTTACTTGTAGCCCAAGTAAAGTTGCCGTGTGTGTTTGAAATCTGACCGTTGGAACATGTGTCGGTTCCTTAGTGACCCAGGGTCATTTCGGACATATCAGGTCGGGTTGACTAGTGGCTATAAATAGCCCACCCCCTACACCATAAATTGGTGGCTGCTCAGAGTTAGTGCACGGCTTTTGTCGTTTCAGAGCAACCCACCTCCGAAGCCTTTGAGAGAGAGAAATCCTTGCGAGGACAAAGCCCAAACACCCAGAGCCAAAGAGTGTTAGGCATCACTGAAGTCTTTCTGTCTGCGTGACCTGAAGACTTATTACATTTGAGGACTGCGAATCCTCCAGCCGGTTAGGCATCGCGTTCTGAGCATCCAAAAGTCATTGTGGATCGCCGATGAACGAAGTCTGTGAAGGTTTGGAAGTCTACCTTGAAGACTTACCAGAGTAATTGGGCGAGGACTGGGTGTCCTTAGCTCAAGGGAAATAAGGTGAAGACGCGGTCTTCTGAGTTAAATCTCAGCCTCCCTAACCAGACGTACAGTTGTCACAACAACTGGAATTGATCCAACAAATCCTGTGTCCTCAACAAGTGACTGGTTCTATCCTCTCCCTCTTTTTACTTAGGGTTTGTCTTCATGAAGTCATTGCATGTTTGCTGAACCTGTTTGACTTCATTGCTTGACTACTATTGTTATTTGGCTTCATACTATTTTCCATCCTGATCCTTACTACCTAGCTGCTATTAGTCTTCGTACTCTCACGTTATTGCATACTTGACTATGGCTTGCTTAGTGTAGTTTATTTTCCGCTGCATATCTATAGGTTCATTTATATTGTTTGTCTTCGAAACTTTCATGTTTTGAAGACTTTCATAAAAAACGCCTATTCACCCCCCCTCCCCCTCTAGTCGATAACTAGCACTTTCAATGGTTATTCATGTAGCTTTTAGAAGTTTTTTTGAAAATATCCGCCTTTATCATGTAATATTCCGTAATATTCTACAAGCTTCTCACAGCATTACTCGTAGCTCTAGAAGCTTCCAAGCATGCATTGCATTTCTCAACGGTAATGCAAAGGGACGAAAGACATGCTTTTGTCTAACAATAACAGCTCACACTGATTGAACTGTCGCCGAACTGGCCACTTGTGGGCAGCAGAACAGCCGTGTGCAACGACATAGATCGAAGGCATGGTGCTAGTCCGGACAATAAACGTGGAAGTAGCTTGGTTGATCTACAAAAAGGAGGACGCGATCTGAAATCATGTGCAAATGTAAGCGTCGCAGGCAGGCAGCATTGCATCACACATGCCAGCTTGACAGGTTAGAGTTAGGCGGTAGCTGTACATGTCATGAGAGCAACCTGCAGCGGCGTGAGGGAGATATCACCTATCCAATGGACCTGGCAACGAGCATAGCATGAGCATGCATGTTAGGCCGCCGCGATTAAAAAGTCATGGCTTCTTTCACTTGGACCTTTTTATTAGGATCTATAGACACGTTCGCTTGATCCATCCCCCATGGCGGGCTCATTGATCTGCACTTTTTTTTTTAGCTACGGCACTTGACGCCGAGATGCTGAATCATTCAGCGCCGCGAATTGTTGGGCCTGATGGTCCTAGGTCCGGCACATGCTTGGACAAATCAAACGTGTCTCGGCGACCATGTGGCGCGCCAAGCCTTAGAATAGAACAGAACAGAGCATGCTCTGCTCTCAAGTCCATCTATTATAAGCTTTGGTCACTGGATATCCTTGGCATTGCTCGTCAACCGTACAATAAGAAGTTGTGCACATGTGTTTTGTGGTAGTAACATATACTTATGCACCATGCATGTCGCGAGAGGCATGCGCGGTTATTAAAACATTTTGTCCTCGTTGTTAGTCGACAAGTCCAAAAACACGACCGCGTGGCCAATTTACCGAGACCGTCCGGAGTTGGCCGTGCCCCGGCGTTTCATACCGGAGTCGACTGAGAAAGACCAAGGGCACACAACAAAATAGCAGCGCATGCATGCACAAGCACGGAGAAGACTAGCGCGAGACCACTGGGCCAAGCTGCCAGCCACCGGTCCACGGTCTGCATGTAAACGGCACGAGCCGAATTACGAAGCAGCGTGCCCTGCAGTGCTCCACCGGACGCCCGCCGTGGCACGCTACCGGCCGGGCACGTCGCCGTCGAATTGTCCAACTCTGAAAGCCCGAATCGTCACCCTCTCAGCTCCGTTTCGGAGGAGAGGAGGAGGAGGCGTAAGCACCGACGCAGGGTGACCGAAGCGGCAGTTGGGCACGGCAGAGTGACCCCGACATGCGTTTGTCTGTCGTCGAGATTTTTTGTTTACTCGCCCCTGGCCCCACCAGTCAGGTTTATCCCACTTGATAAGTTGCTTGTTGGTTGTTGCTTGGTGATGCTGGATGAACTGAGACCACGTTCATGCACCTGTAGAGTACAGGTAGTGGTAGTAGTGTGTGCTGTGCTGCTCGCCGTCGGTCTCGGATGCGCATCTTCACTCTGGGCATATTACTATACTTGACCAGACTGGCCGGGTGGGTGGGAACTGTTAACTAGGAGGAGGAAGGTTCTCTCTGATCTGAAGCCGAG
The DNA here is from genome assembly GCF_018294505.1 of Triticum aestivum. NCBI lineage: Eukaryota > Viridiplantae > Streptophyta > Magnoliopsida > Poales > Poaceae > Triticum > Triticum aestivum. The sequence continues at coordinate 489,648,537 of NC_057800.1, forward strand.
CAAGGCGAGACGCAAGGAAGACTTCCCCGGCGGGTTGGCGTCACGCAGCACCATGCCGTACATACACAGCCACGTTTCGCAGCGGCACACCAGCGCCATCCAGTTACTACTGTAGCATCAGAACCGCAATTATTCGGTTATTCTCGTCTCAGATAAGAACAAGGCCTCTCTTTTTCCTGAAAAAGAGAGTGGCGCGTCATCCCATTATCAGAGACAGAGACCACAAAGTTGTCAAGTTCGCTATACAAAGAAAGTGAACCACACTAATTCATCAGAGCATTTCAAAAATAAATAAATAAGGCAAGCTCGTTTTCATGAAACAGATCCCAGTTTCACAGTCCAGACCAAGCGCCGGTGTACCTCTTCATACAACTACGTACAACTACACAGGAGTGACGTCGCCAGTGAGATGTGGCGATCGCATGGCTGACATACGCGCGCACGGGATTCTTGCTGCTCAACCGCCTGATGTGCAGGTCAAATCTTGGGTGTTGAGATCGTTAAGCAGAAAGATCGTTGTGTTGACTTTGGACGCGAGCCACCTAACAATACGGTTGGGTGCCGCACTGCCTTGCCCTCCTAGCCAGCTAAACACACAACGCTGGCCTTGCAGCTGTAGAACCACCAAAGCGCGCGCCCCCATTCATCACAAAATAAAAAAGGAAATGGAAGAACCAGCAGAAATGCCAAGGTAGTTGGCTCACAGCAAGGTTGTTGAAAAAAAGAAGAAGATCCAGATGCTGTATTGGCGACCAATTTCTTTGGAAGCACGACGAATTCACCCTTCTCGGACCCAGTATGCATGCAGAAACAAATACAGATTTCACGGTTCACAAAATAAAACAACATTTTCGAAAAACGCGGATGAACCAGAGTACTAGTAGTAGATGCACGCTCCTCCTGCCACTTGGGCAAGCAAGCTGCAAAATCTAGAAACATGGACGCAAGTTTCACGGCAGAGCTTTCCGAGAGTTGTGGACGCGTGTCACGGTAAGCTAACCTTGAGGATTTGAACAAGCTCACTCTCATCCCATCCCTACTTCCACGTGTGGCAAACATCAAACGTGTACGGCAACTTTCTCTACACCGTCCGAGAAGAACACCTGGGCGTTGGGAGCACGGCGCCACTTGGCCATCGCTCGGGGACGCGGCCGCGTGCATGGCGATATGTCCCAAGCCTTTGGTCTTATAGCTTCAGCCAGTGTCACAAGACTCCCCGTTGACCAGATCACTGTTCGTCGCTAAGATAAGAGGCCGTTTAGAACAAGTGCGGTCTAATCAGGCCTACTCATCGATCGGTTTATCCTGTTTATTATGGTCTGCTTTTTGCTGCTCAGCATTGCATTCCTAACTGGGAACTGACGGATAAGTGCACAGGCCAAGAAAGGATAAATGATCCCGAGTGTGTCGAATGGGGAGTGGCCTTCTCTAGCGTGATCTAGCAACTCCTTTAGGCATGGGTGGCCGGCCCCATGAGATGAGACACCGGAGGAGAAGATAGACATATGCTACTCCTACTCCATGCTAACCCGACAGGTGATCCCCAAATGGCTCGTGCATATCTCTAGTCTAGAGCAAACGTTTCTGGAATCGTCACGCCACGATAGTTCGGCGGAAGTAATTAAGCGCGCACGGAAGGGGACAGTAATACTTGTACTAGTTCGATGCAATAACGATTCTGTTATTCCACTTTCATCAAGGAAGGCACTGCTCACAGGAAATACAGGTGGGTCACTCAAGAGGCCCGAGCAGAAGTCATTCTGCTGCTCAGCTGAGACTGAGAGAGCAGTTAATCCTACAGTGCCAACACGATCGGCATCCTCCACGTATGCAGACACGAAGAATTCGGCCTCCGCTTCGAAAGCTACTTCGCCCGATGATGCGCGCTCGTCCTCGGCGGCGGCATCGCGAGCTTCACGGCTGTCGCTGAGCACGTCGATCCAGCCTTCGTCTGAGTCCCAGTCCGGGAATGCCGACGGAGGGGATGCCAATGCTCTGATCCTCTCGGCAGCGGGGCTCTCTGACATGCCGTCGTCGTCCTCTTCGGTGTCGGACTCCTCCCAGAGCGCCGCGTCCAGCGTGCTCTTGGGGGACACCCATTTGGCCGCCGCCTCCTCGGGCTTCACGCCGCAACCGGCCGATGCCAGGAACGGGTGCTCCAGCAGCTGCGCCGCCGTGCACCGGTCGCGGGCGTCTCTCGCGAAGCACATGGCCAGGAAGCGCTTCGCCTCCGCGGACAGCCACGCCGGCACCTCCGGCACGGCGTCCGTGTAGCCGATCCGGTGCATCGCGGCGAGGACGTCGTCCATGTCGCTCCACGGGGCGCGGCCGGTGGCCATCTCGACGACGGTGCAGCCCAGCGCCCAGACGTCGGCCGCGGGGCCCTGCTCCTCGCCCCGCGCCACCTCCGGCGCCATGAACGCCGGCGTGCCCCCGACGGGCCGGTCGGAAGAGCCCACCGCCCTCGCGCACCCGAAGTCCGCGATCTTCGCGCGGCCGTCGGCGCCGACCACGACGTTCCTCGCCTTCACGTCGCCGTGGACGAGGGACCTCCCGTGGAGGTACGCCAGGCCTCTGGCCACGTCGGCGGCGTACGCCCGGACGGCGCGCTCCTCGAGCCGGCCCCCGCTCCTCGCGGCGACGTCGGCAACGGAGCCGCCCGGCGCGAACTCGAGGAAGAGCTGGCACTCGCCGGCGGCGGCGCGGAAGCCGAGGCAGGGCAGGACGTGCGGCGAGCAGAGGCCGGACAGGATGCGGCCCTCGCGCCGGAGCTGGTCCGCGGCGGCCGCGGGCGCCGACTTGACGGCGAAGAGCGCGCCCGAGAGGTCGTCGGCGGCGAGGGACACGACGGCGCCGGACGCGCCGCGGCCGAGCGTGCGGACGCGTGTCCAGCTGCCGCCGACCGCTGTCTCCATTTTCTTTTCTCGGCGCTCGGTTCTTGCAGGTGTTTCGAATTTGTGGTGGCTGCGAGTAGCTGGCTCGTCGCTCGATTGGTTTCCCTTGTGCGATTTGATTTGAAGTGGAGCTCGGGGTCGGGGTGTGTGTGTGTATATATGGCGGGGCCGGAAAAGACAGGTGGCGTGGCTTCGATTTCGATCCGTACCAATTCCGGCCGCGGCGTGGTGTGAAAAGCATGTGCCCAGCGGGAGCTGCGCGAGGAAACGGGAGGGTGGGCGTTGACGGGACACTGTCGCGTGGGCCGGGCGGGTCGGAGGCACCGTCAACGTGGCCTCATTTCGCTGCACGTGGGGGATTTGCCGAATTGGGTTCCGGGAGCGGGCAGAGCAGATGGAAAACGGCGTCAAGTTGGGCAGGAGGCAGGGAGAGGTCCTGTCTCTCTCGCGCGATCGAGCGAAGCTTCTTCAGCCGCGTCATCGCTTCTCTCATCTCATGGTCGATGCTCTCATTGCTTCTCTCATGCTCTTTCTAATTCTTCTCTCAGATTACTGACTTACGGAGGAAAAGATCGCGAGCACTTCGTCACGAAGATATTTGACATATTGTTATATCTGTGTTTTCTTAAGCACAAACCATAGATTAACTGTTCTACGGTATTTTCGTTAAATAATAGTAGTAATATGCATAGGCAAAACAAAGAAGAAGATGAAAGAAGAGAAGAAAGGTATCATCATGAGTGGAAGAAAAAAAAATCTAACAATCTGAAATCGTGCTCCAAGATGAGAATTAATACAATCCTTGACCGTTATCGTGTGTTTTTGCTTGGTCATGTATACCAGAAGGGATAGTTCTTTCCTGAGCATGTATTTATTTCTTGGAGTTTCTAAATGGCACTTCTCTCGTGAATGCCTTACCATTTCTTTGTTTTCAAATACTTCTGCAACCAAGGATTTTAATGTACACGTCAAAGAATTTAGGCAATTGTTGATGAGCAAGCAGAACATTATCTTATATGGAAGTTCCCCTATGCCTAGAGGGGATGGTGGTGGAGCGAATGTGCAATCCAAAAAAGATGTAGTGAAGTCTCTTCAGCTCCCTCATTCCAGAAAAAACACTCATAGTAGTCTAAGTGCATAGATTTTCTCTTGAAAAGATTCCTTGTGTTGAGTCTATTAAGAAGCAACAATAAGAAAAAAATTGTGCCTTTTACTGTTAGCACTTCTCCATAACCAACGTCTTCGTAGATGAGGTTTAAGCTGCTACCGCCATACATTAGCACTCTATGCAGTCAACATGCATCCACTACGAGGTCGAGGACCAAAGCGGCTGGGCATCGGCTTAGATCGACCACCGGCTGACTGTGTTGCTCGAATGTGATCGGCGTGTCCAACCATGTGGCCGAATGTGTGCCTATCTAGGCATAGCCGAGCTCGTGTAGAGCTTGTTTTCTTTGATTCCCTGATTTGTACGTTTGGTAAATCATCAGGACCTCGGCTTCACCCGAGGACTTCGTTGAATGACTAATAGCGTGCCTATATGCGAGGAGAGCCTCGCCACCCGTTTCCACTTGTTTCACAACACAACAGGCTCGAAGGCTGTGGGTTGGATTGGTGCTGAGCAAAACAAAGTGTATAGGGCACGGTTGGTCCCGCAGTCCGTCTAGGGCGGTCTAGGATCCCGTCTTTTTTTCTTTTTCATGATGGTTCCCCTAGCACGGGGCGCCTGGATGGCTCCATTTGATGTGTGGGGTCGGAGTTTTTCGAAATTCTTGATCGGATAGGTTCAGAATATTCATCTTGAGACAGCCAGGCATCTTCAATGGCGCAAAATTTCAATACCAGTTCAGAGATCTCGGAGAAAGTTTGAACTCGACGCCGAGTGAGAGCGTATAGCACCGCCTTGTCGTCTCAATTATGACGGAAGGCAATTAGTACTTATGTGTCAGGGAAGTTTGTTATATTGTTCTTGACGAACAAGAATCTCGACCAAAACTGTCGGACTGTCTCCCGGGCTCGTTGTTTTATATATATTAGGTCCAAGACGTTGGGAGGCCCTGAATTAATTGGGCAATACTCGACATGAGGGTGGGTGGGATAAAAAATTCAATCCAATCGGGGCGGACTCCTGATACATCTCCAACGTATCTGTAATTTTTTATTGTTCCATGCTATTATATTATCAACCTTGGATGTATTATATTCATTTATATGGTATTTTATATGATTTTTGAGACTGACCTATTAAATCGGGGCGGACTCATGATATGTCTCCAACGTTTCTGTTTTTTCCTTGTTTTTGAGTATCGCAGAAAAGTAAAACCAAATGGAGTCCAATTGACCTGAAATTTCACGGAGATCATTTTTGGACCAGAAGAAGCCCACGAAGTACCGGAGATGGGTAAGAAGAGTCCCTAGGCCACCACGAGGGTGGGGGCGCGCCCCCCTACCTCGTGGCCGCCTCGGGGACCCCCTGACTTGTTCCCGACTCCAACACCTCTTATATATACCCAAACTTCCAGAAAGAAACCTAGATCGGGAGTTCCGCCGCCGCAAGCCTCTGTAGCTAGCGAAAACCAATCTAGACCCGCTCCGGCTAAGAGATTAAGAGATCAATTGTTGTGTCTCCAAGGGATGCCCCTCTCCCCGTATATAAAGGAGTGGAGGAGGGAGAGGGCCGGCCCTCTCTATGGCGCGCCCTAGGGGAGTCCTACTCCCACCGGGAGTAGGATTCCCCCTTTCCTAGTAGAACTAGGAGCCCTTCCAAGTAGTAGGGGTAGGAGAGAAGGAAAGGGAAAAGAGAAGAGAAGGAAGGAGGGAGCGCCGCCCCTCCAATTCGGACTAGGCCTTGGGGGGCACGCAGCCTCTCCTCTCTCTTTCCCCTAAAGCCCAATAAGGCCCATCTACTCCCCCGCGAATTCCCGTAACTCTCCGGTACTCCAAAAAATATCCGAATCACTCGGAACCTTTCCGATGTCCGAATATAGTCGTCCAATATATTGATCTTTACGTCTCGACCATTTCGAGACTCCTCGTCATGTCCCCGATCTCATTCGGGACTCCGAACTACCTTCGGTACATGAAAACACAAAAACTCATAATACCGATCGTCACCGAACTTTAAGCGTGCGGACCGTACGGGTTCGAGAACTATGTAGACATGACCGAGACACGTCTCCGGTCAATAACCAGCAGCGGAACCTGGATGCTCATATTGGCTCTCACATATTCTACGAAGATCTTTATCAGTCAAAACGCATAAAAACATACGTTGTTCCCTTTGTCATCGGTATGTTACTTGCCCGAATTTCGATCGTCGGTATCTCAATACCTAGTTCAATCTCGTTACCGGCAAGTCTCTTTACTCGTTCCGTAATACATCATCCCGCAACTAACTCATTAGTTACAATGCTTGCAAGGCTTATAGTGATGTGCATTACCGAGTGGGCCCAGAGATACCTCTCTGACAATCGGAGTGACAAATCCTAATCTCAAAATACGACAACTCAACAAGTACCTTCGGAGACACCTGTAGAGCACCTTTATAATCACCCAGTTACGTTGTGATGTTTGGTAGCACACAAAGTGTTCCTCCGGTAAACGGGAGTTGCATAATCTCATAGTCATAGGAACATGTATAAGTCATGAAGAAAGCAATAGCAACATACTAAACGATCAAGTGCTAAGCTAACGGAATAGGTCAAGTCAATCACATCATTCTCCTAATGATGTGATCTCGTTAATCAAATGACAACTCATGTCTATGACTAGGAAACATAACCATCTTTGATCAACGAGCTAGTCAAGTAGAGGCATACTAGTGACACTCTGTTTGTCTATGTATTCACACATGTACTAAGTTTCCGGCTAATACACTTCTAGCATGAATAATAAAAATTTATCATGATATAAGGAAATATAAATAACAACTTTATTATTGCCTCTAGGGCATATTTCCTTCAGTCTCCCGCTTGCACTAGAGTCAATAATCTAGTTCACATCGTTATGTGATTGAACACCAATGTTTCACATCTTTATGTGATTAGTTCACATCTCCATGTGACTAACACCCAAAGGGTTTACTAGAGTCAATAATCTAGTTCATATCTCTATGTGATTAACACCCAAAGAATGATCGTGTTTTGCTTGTGAGAGAAATTTAGTCAACAGGTCTGCCACATTCAGAGTCGTATGTATTTTGCAAATTTTCTATGTCTACAATGCTTTGCATGGAGCTACTCTAGCTAATTGCTCCCACTTTCGATGAGTGGAGTAATAGTAATAGATGCAGAATCGTTTCGATCTACTTGTCACGGACGTGATGCCTATATACATGATCATGCCTAGATGTTCTCATAATTATGCACAATTCTATCAATTGCTCAACAGTAATTTGTTCACCCACCGTAGAATACTTATGCTCTTGAGAGAAGCCACTAGTGAAACCTATGACCCCCGGGTCTATTCTCATCATATCAATCTCCATCACTTTTATATTGTTTTGCTATTTACTTTGCTTTTACTTTTTACTTTGCATATTTATATCAAAAATACCAAAAATATTCTATCTATCAGATCTCACTCTCGTAAGTGACCATGAAGGGCTTGACAACCCCTAATCGCGTTGGTTGCGAGTAGCTATCGCTTTGTGCAGGTACGAGGGACTTGAGCGTGGGCTCCTACTGGATTGATACCTTGATTCTCAAAAACTGAGGGAAATACTTATGCTACTCTGCTGCATCATCCCTTCCTCTTCGGGAAAAACCAACGCAAGCTCAAGACGTAGCAAGAAGGATTTCTGGCGCCGTTGCCGGGGAGTCTACGCAAAAGTCAACATACGAAGTACCCATCACAATCCCTATCTCTTGCATTACATTATTTGCCATTTGCCTCTCGTTTTCCTCTCCCCCCAATTCACCCTTGCCGTTTTATTCGCCCTCTCTCTCTATCCTCCCTCTCTATTTGCCTCTTTTTGTTTGCTTGCTTTTTGTTTGCTCATGTGTTAGATTGCTTGTTTGTCGCGATGGCTCAAGATGCTACCAAAATTGTGTGACTTCACCAATACCAATAATAATGATTTCCTTAGCACTCCCATTTCTCCTCTTACCGATGCTGAATCTTGTGAAATTAATACTGCTTTCTTGAATCTTGTTATGAAAGATCAATTCGCCGGCCTTCCTAGTGAAGATGTCGCTACTCATCTGAATAGCTTCATTGATATATGTGATATGCAAAATAAAAAATATGTCAATAATGATGTCGTTAAATTGAAGCTATTTCCTTTTTCGCATAGAGATCGTGCTAAAGCTTGGTTTTCGTCTTTGCCTAAGAATAGTATTGATTCATGGAACAAATGCAAAGATGCTTTTATCTCTAAGTATTTTCCTCCCGCTAAGATCATCTCTCTTAGAAATGATATAATAAACTTTAAACAACTTGATCATGAACATGTTGCACAAGCTTGGAAGAGAATGAAATTAATGATACGTAATTGCCCTACTCATGGTTTGAATTTATGGATGATTATACAAAAAATTTATGCCGGATTGAATTTTGCTTCTAGAAATCTTTTAGATTCGGCCGCGGGAGGCACTTTTATGGAAATCACTTTAGGAGATGCTACTAAACTCCTAGATAATATTATGGTTAATTATTCTCAATGGCATACTGAAAGAACTTCTAATAAAAAAGTGTATGCGATAGAAGAAATTAATGTGTTGAGTGGAAAGATGGATGAACTTATGAAATTATTTGCTACTAAGAGTGTTTCTTCTGATCCTAGTGATATGCCTTTTTCTACTTTGATTGAGAATAACAATGAATCTATGGATGTGAATTTTGTTGGTAGGAATAATTTTGGTAACAACGCTTATAGAGGGAATTTTAATCCTAGGCCATATCCTAGTAATCCTTCTAATAATTATGGGAATTCCTACAACAACTCTTATGGAAATTATAATAAGATGCCCTCTGATTTTGAATCTAATATTAAAGAATTTATTTCTTCGCAAAAGAATTTTAATGCTATGATTGAACTAAAATTGCTTAAGATTGATGATTTGGCTAGGAACATTGATAGAATTGCTCTTGATGTTGATGCTTTGAAACTTAGATCTATTCCACCTAAGCATGATATTAATGAGTCTCTAAAAGCCATGAGAATTTCAATTGATGAGTGTAAAGAAAGAACCGCTAGGATGCGTGCTTCCAAAGATGCCTTTATTAAAGCGTGTTCTTCTAATTCCTATGAAAATCAAGATGAAGATCTAAAAGTTATTGATGTGTCTCCTATTAAATCTTTATTTTGCAATATGAATCTTGATGAAACTGAATATGATCTTCCTTTACCTAGAAGGCGTTCTAAAAATTCGGAGTGTTTAGATCTTAATGATGAAATTGATGAAAGTGGGATGGAAAGAAATAAAAATCTAGATGTTGCTAAACCCACTATATTGGATTTCAAGGAATTTAATTATGAAAATTGCTCTTTGATTGATTGTATTTCCTTGTTGCAATCCGTGCTAAATTCTCCACATGCTTATAGTCGAAATAAAGCCTTCACCGAACATATTGTTGATGCCGTGATGCAATCTTATGAAGAAAAACTTGAGTTGAGAGTTTCTATCCCTAGAAAACTCTATGACGAGTGGGAACCAACTATTAAAATTAAAATTAAAGATTATGAGTTTTACGCTTTGTGTGATTTGGGTGCTAGTGTCTCTACTATTTCCAAGACTTTGTGTGATTTACTAGATTTCCGTAATTTTGATGATTGCTCTCTAAACTTGCATCTTGCGGATTCCACTATTAAGAAACCTATGGGAAGAATTAATGATGTTCTTATTGTTGCAAATAGGAATTATGTGCCTGTAGATTTCATTGTTCTTTATATAGATTGCAATCCTTCTTGCCCTATTATTCTTGGTAGACCTTTCCTTAGAACGGTTGGTGCGATTATTGATATGAAGGAAGGGAATATTAGATTTCAATTTCCATTAAAAAGGGCTTGGAACACTTTCCAAGAAATAAAATAAAATTACCTTATGAAACTATCATGAGAGCCACTTATGGATTGCCTACCAAAGATGGCAATACTTAGATCTATTCTTGCTTGTTATGCCTAGCTAGGGGCGTTAAACGATAGCGCTTGTTGGGAGGCAACCCAATTTTATTTTTATTCCTTGCTTTTTGCTCCTGTTTAGTAATAAATAAATTATTTAGCCTGTGTTTTGTTTGTGTTTTTTTGTGTTTAATTAGTGTTTGTGCCAAGTAGAACCGTTGGGAAGACTTGGGGAAAGTCTTGTTGAACTTGCTCTAAAAAACAGAAACTTTAGCGCTCACGAGAACTGCTGTCATTTTTATTTGAAGAGTGCTATTTAGTTAATTATTTTTGAAGATGATTAATAGATAAATTCCTCACGTCCAGCAATTTATTTTAGAATTTTTTGGGCTCCAGATCTTGCGCTAGCTACAGATTACTACAGACTGTTCTGTTTTTGACAGATTCTTTTTTTCGTGTGTTGTTTGCTTATTTTGATGAATCTATGGCTAGTAAAATAGTTTATAATCCATAGAAAAGTTGGAATAAATTAGGTTTAACACCAATATAAATAAAGAATGAGTTCATTACAGTACCTTGAAGTGGTCTTTTGTTTTCTTTCGCTAACGGAGCTCACGAGTTTTCTATCTTGAGTTTTGTGTTGTGAAGTTTTCAAGTTTTGGGTGAATTCTTTTGATGGATCATGGATCAAGGAGTGGCAAGATCCTAAGCTTGGGGATGACCATGGCACCCCCAAGATAATCCAAGGACACCAAAAAGTCAAAGCTTGGGGATGCCCCGGAAGGCATCCCCTCTTTTCGTCCACTTCCATCATTAATTTACTTGGAGTTATATTTTTATTCACCAACATGATATGTGTTTTGCTTGGAGCGTCTTGTATTATTTGTGTCTTTATTTGTTAGTATTCCACAATCATCTTTGCTGTACACACCTTTTGAGAGAGCCATACATGAATTAAAATTTGATAGAATACTCTATGTGCTTCACTTATATCTTTTGAGCTAGATAATTCGCTCTATGTGCTTCACTTATATCCTTTGAGCTAGATAATTTTGCTCTATGTGCTTCACTTATATCTTTTGAGAGTTATAATTTTGCTTTATGTGCTTCACCTAGATCTTTTAGAGCATGGTGGTGGATTCGTTTTAAAGAAACTATTGATCTCTCATGCTCCACTTAAATTAATTTGAGAGTCTCTTAATAGCATGGTAATTTGCCTAATAATAATATGCTTGGTATTCAAGATTTGTGAAACTTTCTTTCGAGTGTGTTGAATACTATGAAAAGATTGAAGCATGATAATTGTTTTGAGATATGGAGGTAATAATATTAAAGTCATGCTAGTTGAGTAGTTGTGAATTTAGAGAATACTTGTGTTGAAGTTTGTGATTCCCGTAGCATACACGTATGGTGAACCGTTATGTGATGAAGTCGGAGCATGATTTATTTATTGATTGCCTTCCTTATGAGTGGCGGTCGGGGACGAGCGATGGTCGTTTCCTACCAATCTATCCCCTAGGAGCATGCGCGTAATACTTTGCTTTGATAACTTCTAAATTTTTGCAATAAGTATATGAGTTCTTTATGACTAATGTTGAGTCCATGGATTATACACACTCTCACCCTTCCACCCTTGCTAGCCTCTCTAATACCGCGCAACTTTCGCCGTTATCATACACCTACCATATACCTTCCTCAAAACAGCCACTATACCTACCTATTATGGCATTTTCCATAGCCATTCCGAGATATATTGCCATGCAACTTTCCACCATCTAGTTCATCATGACACATCCATCATTGTCATATTGCTTAGCATGATCATGTAGTTGACATAGTATTTGTGGCAAAGCCACCGTTCATAATTCTTTCATACTTGTCACTCTTGATTCATTGCATATCCCGGTACACCGCCGGAGGCATTCACATAGAGTCATACTTTGTTTTAGTATCGAGTTGTAATCATCGAGTTGTAAATAAATAGAAGTGTGATGATCATCATTCAATAGAGCATTGTCCCAAAAAAAAGAGAAAGGCTAAAGAAAAAAAAAGAAGGCCCAAAAAAAGGGGCAATGCTACTATCCTTTTTTCCACACTTGTGCTTCAAAGTAGCACCATGATATAGCAAGTCTCATATATTGTGCTTCAAAGTAGCACCATGTTATTCATATAGAGAGTCTCATATGTTGTCACTTTCATATACTAGTGGGAATTTTACGTTATAGAACTTGGCTTGTATATTCCAATGATGGGCTTCCTCAAATTACCCTAGGTCTTCGTGAGCAAGCAAGTTGGATGCACACCCACTAGTTTATTTTGTTGAGCTTTCATACATTTATAGCTCTAGTGCATCCGTTGCATGGCAATCCCTACTCACTCACATTGATATCTATTGATGGGCATCTCCATAGCCCGCTGATATGCCTAGTCGATGTGACACTATCTTCTCCTTTTTGTCTTCTCCACAACCACCATTCTATTCCACCTATAATGCTATATCCATGGCTCACGCTCATGTATTGCGTGAAGATTGAAAAAGTTTTGAAAAAGTTAGAGTATGAAACAATTGCTTGGCTTGTCATCGGGGTTGTGCATGATTTAAATACTTTGTGTGGGGAAGATGGAGCATAGCCAGACTATATGATTTTGTAGGGATAACTTTCTTTGGCCATCTTATTTTGAGAAGACATAATTGCTTTGTTAGTATGCTTGAAGTATTATTATTTTCTATGTCAATATAAACTTTTGTCTTGAATCTTTCTAATCTGAATATTCATACCACAATTAAGAAGATTTGCATTGAAATTATGCCAAGTAGCACTCCGCATCAAAAATTCTCTTTTTATCATTTACCTACTCGAGGACGAGCAGGAATTAAGCTTGGGTATGCCTGATACGTCTCCAATGTATCTATAATTTTTGATTGCTCCATGCTATATTATCTACTGTTTTGGACTATATTGGGCTTTATTTTCTACTTTTATATTATTTTTGGGACTAACCTATTAACCGGAGGCCCAGCCCAGAATTGATGTTTTTTTGCCTATTTCAGTGTTTCAGATAAACAGAATATCAAACGGAGTCCAAACGGAATAAAATCTTCGGAAACGTGATTTTCTCACCGAACGTGATCCAGGAGACTTGGGCCCTACTGCAAGGGATCAAAGAGGTGGTCACGAGGGTGGGGGGCGCGCCCCCTGCCTCGTGGGCCCCTCGGTGCTCCACCGACGTACTCCTTCCTCCTATATATACACACGTACCCCCAAACGATCAGAACAGGAGCCAAAACCCTAATTCCACCGCCGCAACTTTCTGTATCCACGAGATCCCATCTTGGGGCCTATTCCGGAGCTCCGCCAGAAGAGGGCCGTCATCACAGAGGGCTTCTACATCATCCTAGCCCCTCCGATGAAGTGTGAGTAGTTTACCTCAGACCTTCGGGTCCATAGTTAGTAGCTAGATGGCTTCTTCTCTCGCTTTGAATCTCAATACAAAGTTCTCCCCCTCTCTCATGGAGATCTATTCGATGTAATCTTCTTTTTGGGGTGTGTTTGTTGAGACCGATGAATTGTGGGTTTATGATCAAGTCTATCTATGAATAATATTTGAATCTTCTCTGAATTCTTTTATGCATGATTGGTTATCTTTGCAAGTCTTTTCAAATTATCCGTCTGGTTTGGCCAACTAGATTGGTAGTTCTTGCCATGGGAGAAGTGCTTAGCTTTGGGTTCGATCTTGCGGTGTCCTTACCCAGTGACAGAAGGGGCAGCAAGGCACGTATTGTATCGTTGCCATCGAGGATAACAAGATGGGGTTTATTTCATATTGCATGAATTTATCTCTCTACATCATGTCATCTTGCTTAAGGCATTACTCTGTTTTTAACTTAATACTCTAGATGCATGCTGGATAGCGGTCGATGGGTGGAGTAATAGTAGTAGATGCAGAATCATTTCGATCTACTTGTCACGGACTGATGCCTATATACATGATCATGCCTAGATATTCTCATAATTATGCACAATTTTATCAATTGCTCAACAGTAATTTGTTCACCCACCGTAGAATACTTATGCTCTTGAGAGAAGCCACTAGTGAAACCTATGGCCCCCGGGTCTATTCTCATCATATCAATCTCCATCACTTTTATATTGTTTTGCTATTTACTTTGATTTTACTTTTTACTTTGCATCTTTATATCAAAAATACCAAAAATATTCTATCTATTAGTTCTCACTCTCGTAAGTGACCGTGAAGGGCTTGACAACCCCTAATCGCGTTGGTTGTGAGTAGCTATCGCTTTGTGCAGGTACGAGGGACTTGAGCGTGGGCTCCTACTGGATTGATACCTTGGTTCTCAAAAACTGAGGGAAATACTTACGCTACTCTGCTGCATCATCCCTTCCTCTTCGGGGAAACCAACGGAAGCTCAAGACGTAGCATACCCTCTTGCCAAACTTATGGTGAGGTACACAATAGGTCTGGTACACAGCATGGCATACTTTATAGAACCTATGACTGAGGCATAGGGAATGACTTTTCATTCTCTTTCTATTTTCTGCCGTGGTCGAGTTTTGAGTCTTTACTCAACTTCACACCTTGCAACACAGGCAAGAACTCCTTCTTTGACTGTTTTATTTTTGAACTACTTCAAAATCTTGTCAAGGTATGTACTCATTGAAAATATATCAAGCGTCTTGATCTATCTCTATAGATCTTGATGATCAATATGTAAGTAGCTTCACCAAGGTCTTTCTTTGAAAAAAATCCTTTCAGACACTCCTTTATGCTTTCCAGAAAATTCTGCATTATTTTCGATCAACAATATGTCATTCACTTATACTTATCAGAAATGTTGTAGTGCTCCCACTCACTTTCTTGTAAATACAGGCTTCACAGCAAGTCTGTATAAAACAATATGCTTTGATCACTTTATCAAAGCATATATTCCAACTCCGAGATGCTTGCACCAGTCCATAGATGGATCATTGGAGCTTGCTCACTTTGTTAACACCTTTAGGATCGACAAAACCTTCTGGTTGCATCATATACAACTGTTCTTTGAGAAATCCATTAAGGAATGCAGTTTTGCATCCATTTGCCAGATTTCATAAAATGCGGCAACTGCTAACATGATTCGGACAGACTTTCAAGCATCGATACGAGTGAGAAAATCTCATCATAGTCAACACCTTGAACTTGTCGAAAACATTTTGCGACAATTCGAGCTTTGTAGATAGTAACACTACTATTGGCATCTGTCTTCCTCTTGAAGATCCATTTATTCTCAATGACTCACCGATCAACGGGCAAGTCAATCAAAGTCCATACTTTGTTCTCATACATGGATCCCATCTCAGATTTCATGGCCTCAAGCCATTTTGCGGAATCTGGGCTCATCATCGCTTCCAAATAGTTTGTAGGTTCGTCATGGTCTAGAACATGACTTCCAGAACAGGATTACCGCACCACACTGGCGTGGATCGTACTCTGCTTGACCTGCGAGGTTCGGTAGTAACTTGATCTAAAGTTTCATGATCATCATCATTAGCTTCCTCACTAATTGGTGTAGGAATCATTGGAACTGATTTCTGTGATGAACTACTTTCCAATTCGGGAGAAGGTACAATTACCTTATCAAGTTCCACTTTCCTCCCACTCACTTCTTCGAGAGAAACTCCTTCTCTAGAAAGGATCCATTCTTAGCAACAAATGTCTTGCCTTCGGATCTGTGA
This sequence comes from Triticum aestivum, assembly GCF_018294505.1. Classification (NCBI taxonomy): domain Eukaryota; kingdom Viridiplantae; phylum Streptophyta; class Magnoliopsida; order Poales; family Poaceae; genus Triticum; species Triticum aestivum. Next base: position 489,664,226 of record NC_057800.1, read on the forward strand.
TAGAAGGTGTACCCAACAGTTTCTTTTGGGTATCCTATGAAGACGCACTTTTCCGATTTAGGTTTGTTCTTACCTGGCTGAAACTTTTTCACATAAGCATCACAACCCCAAACTTTAAGAAACGATAGCTTAAGTTTCTAGCCAAACCATAGTTCATACGGTGTCATCTCAACGGATTTAGATGGTGCCCTATTTAACGTGAATGTAGTTGTCTCTAATGCATAACCCCAAAACAATAGCGGTAAATCAGTAAGAGACGTCATAGATCGCACCATATCTAGTAAAGTGCGATTACGACGTTCGGACACACCATTATGATGTGGTGTTCCAGGTGGCGGGAGTTGCGATACTATTCTGCATTGTTTCAAATGAAGACCAAACTCGTAACTCAAATTTTCTCCTCCACGATCAGATCGTAGAAACTTTATTTTCTTGTTACAATGATTTTCCACTTCACTCTAAAATTCTTTGAACTTTTCAAATGTTTCAGACTTATGTTTCTGAAGGAAATATGCCCTAGAGGCAATAATAAAGTTATTATTTATTTCCTTATATCATGATAAATGTTTATTATTCATGCTAGAATTGGATTAACCGGAAACGTAATACATGTGTGAATACATAGACAAACAGAGTGTCACTAGTATGCCTCTACTTGACTAGCTCGTTGATCGAAGATGGTTATGTTTCCTAACCATAGACATGAGTTGTCATTTGATTAACGGGATCACATCATTAGGAGAATAATGTGATTGACTTGACCCATTCCGTTAGCTTAACACTTGATTGTTTAGTTTGTTGCTATTGCTTTCTTCATAACTTATACATGTTCCTGTGACTATGAGATTATGCAACTCCCGTTTACCGGAGGAACACTTTGTGTGCCACCAAATGTCACAACATAACTGGGTGATTATAAAGGTGCTCTACAGGTGTCTCCGAAGGTACTTGTTGGGTTGGCGTATTTCGAGATTAGGATTTGTCACTCCGATTGTCGGAGAGGTATCTCTGGGCTCACTCGGGAATGCACATCACTTAAGCCTTGCAAGCATTGCAACTAATGAGTTAGTTGTGGAATGATGTATTCTGGAACGAGTAAAGAGACTTGCCGGTAACGAGATTGAACTAGGTATTGGAATACCGACGATCGAATCTCGGGCAAGTAACATACCGATGACAAAGGGAACAACGTATGTTGTTATGCGGTTTGACTGATAAAGATCTTCATAGAATATGTAGGAACCAATATGAGCATCCAGGTTCCGCTATTGGTTATTGACCGGAGACGTGTCTCGGTCATGTCTACATAGTTCTCGAACCTATAGGGTCCGCACGCTTAAAGTTCAGTGACGATCGTAATTAGGGTTTTTGTGTTTTGATGTACCGAAGGTTGTTCGGAATCCCGGATGTGATCATGGACATGACAAGGAGTCTCGAAATGGTCGAGACATAAAGATTGATATATTGGAACCCTATATTTGGATATCGGAATCGTTCCAGGTGAAATCGGGATTTTAACGGAGTACCGGGGGGTTACCGGAACCCCCCCGGGGGTTAATGGGCCTACATGGGCCCTAAGGGAGAAGAGGAGGGCCGGCCAGGGCAGGCCGCATGCCCCTCCCCCTAGTCCGAATAGGATAAGGAAGAGGGGGGCGCCCCCCTTTCCTCTTTCCCCCTTCCCCTTTCCTTCTTCAACAAGGCAAGAGGGGGGGAGTCCTACTCCCGGTGGGAGTAGGACTCCTCCAGGCGCACCCCTAGGGGCCGGCCGCACCTCCCCCCTCCCTCCTTTATATACGGGGGCAGGGGGCACCCCATGACACACAAGTTGATCTTCGTGATCGTTCCTTAGCCGTGTGCGGTGCCCCCTTCCATCATATTCCACCTCGGTCATATCGTAGCGGTGCTTAGGCGAAGCCCTGCGTCGGTAGAACATCACCACCGTCATCACGCCGTCGTGCTGACAAAACTCTCCCTCAACACTCGGCTGGATCGGAGCTCGAGGGACGTCACCGAGTTGAATGTGTGCAGAACTCGGAGGTGCCGTACGTTCGGTACTTGGATCGGTCAGATCGGGAAGACGTACGACTACTTCCTCTACGTTGTGTCAACGCTCCGTTGCCGGTCTACGAGGGTACGTAGACATCACTCTCCCCTCTTGTTGCTATGCATCACCATGATCTTGCGTGTGCGTAGGAATTTTTTTGAAATTACTATGTTCCCCAACAGTGGCATCCGAGCCAGGTTTTATGTGTTGATGTTATGCACGAGTAGAACACAAGTGAGTTGTGGGCGATATAAGTCATACTACTTACCAGCATGTCATACTTTGGTTCGGCGGTATTGTTGGATGAAGTGGCCCGGACCGACATTACGCGTACGCTTACGCGAGACTGGTTTCATCGTTGTGCTTTGCACACAGGTGGCTGGCGGGTGTGAGTTTCTCCAACTTTAGTTGAACCGAGTGTGGCTACGCCCGGTCCTTGCGAAGGTTAAAACAACACCAACTTGACAAACTATCGTTGTGGTTTTGATGCGTAGGTAAGAACGGTTCTTGCTAAGCCCGTAGCAGCCACGTAAAACTTGCAACAACAAAGTAGAGGACGTCTAACTTGTTTTTGCAGGGCATGTTGTGATGTGATATGATCAAGACATGATGCTATATTTTATTGTATGAGATGATCATGTTTTGTAACCGAGTTATCAGCAACTGGCAGGAGCCATATGGTAGTCGCTTTATTGTATGCAATGAAATCACCCTGTAATGCTTTACTTTATCAATAAGCGGTAGCGATAGTCGTTGAAGCATAAGATTGGCAAGACGACAACGATGCTACGATGGTGATCAAGGTGTCGCGCCGGTGACGATGGTGATCATGACGGTACTTCGGAGATGGAGATCACAAGTACAAGATGATGATGGCCATATCATATCACTTATATTGATTGCATGTGATGTTTATCTTTTATGCATCTTATCTTGCTTTGATTGATGGTAGCATTATAAGATGATCTCTCACTAAATTTCAAGATAAAAGTGTTCCCCTGAGTATGCACCGTTGCCAAAGTTCGTCGTGCCCAGACACCACGTGATGATCGGGTGTGATAAGCTATACGTCCATCTACAACGGGTGCAAGCCAGTTTTGCACACGCGGTCCTGAGTATTTTGCGTGGTCCCGGTACATTACCGATGATGCCCAGAACACTTCCGGTGGCCAAATCCTCACTTCCTATATATCAATTTTTACCTCCGGACCATTCCGGAACTCCTCATGGCGTCCGGGATCTCATCCGGGACTCCAAACAACATTCGGTAACCGCGTACATACTTTCCCTATAACTCTAGCGTCATCGAACCTTAAGTGTGTAGACCCTACGGGCTCGGGAATCATGCAGACATGACCGAGACATCTCTCTGGTCAATAAACAACAGCGGGATCTGGATACCCATGTTGGCTCCCACATGTTCCACGATGATCTCACCGGATGAACCATGATGTCAAGGATTCAATCAATCCCGTATACAATTCCCTTTGTCTACCGGTATAGTACTTTCCCGAGATTCGATCGTCGGTATCCCAATACCATGTTCAATCTCGTTACCGGCAAGTCTCTTTACTCGTTCCGTAACACATCATCCCGTGATCAACTCCTTGGTCACATTGTGCACATTATGATGATGTCCTACCGAGTGGGCCCAGAGACACCTCTCCGTTTACACAGAGTGACAAATCCCAGTCTCGATTCATGCCAACCCAACAGACACTTTCGGAGATACTCATAGTGCACCTTTATAGCCACCCAGTTACGTTGTGGCGTTTGGTACACCCAAAGCATTCCTACGGTATCCGGGAGTTGCACAATCTCATGGTCTAAGGAAATGATACTAGACATTAGAAAAGCTTTAGCAGACGAACTATATGATCTTGTGCTAGGCTTAGGATTGGGTCTTGTCCATCACATCATTCTCCTAATGATGTGATCTCGTTATCAATGACATCCAATGTCCATGGTCAGGAAACCATGACCATCTCTTGATCAACGAGCTAGTCAACTAGAGGCTTACTAGGGACATGTTGTGGTCTATGTATTCACACATGTATTACGGTTTCCGGTTAATACAATTATAGCATGAACAAAGACAATTATCATGAACAAAGAATACAATAATAACCATTTTATTATTGCCTCTAGGGCATATTTCCAACAGTCTCCCACTTGCACTAGAGTCAATAATCTAGTTCACATCACTATGTGATTGCAATGAATCCAACACCCATGGGGTTTGTTCATATCTTGCTTGTGTGAGAGGTTTATTAGTCAATGAGTCTGAACCTTTCAGATCCATGTGTGCTTTACAAATCTCTATGTCATCTTGTAGATGCAGCTACCACGCACTGCTTGGAGCTATTCCAAATAACTGTTCTACTATACGAATCCGGTTTACTACTCAGAGTCATCCGGATTAGTGTCAAAGTGTGCATCGACGTAACCCTTTACGACGAACTCTTTTACCACCTCCATAATCGAGAAAATTCCTTAGTCCACTAGTTACTAAGGATAAGTTCGACCGCTGTCATGTGATCCATTCCTGGATCACTCTTGTACTCCTTGACTGACTCATGGCAAGGCACACTTCAGGTGCGGTACACAACATAGCATACTGTAGAACCTACGTCTAAAGCATAGGGGATGACCTTCGTCCTTTCTGTCTCTTCTGCCGTGGTCAGGTCTTGAGTCTTACTCAATACTCACACCTTGTAACACAGCTAAGAACTCCTTCTTTGCTGATCTATTTTGAACTCCTTCAAAATCTTGTCACCGTATGTATTCATTCGAAAGTACTATTAAGCGTTTTTGATCTATCCTTATAGATCTTGATGCTCAATGTTCAAGTAGCTTAATCCACATTTTCCATTGAAAACACTTTTCAAATAACCATGCATGCTTTCCAGAAATTCTACATCATTTTTGATCAACAATATGTTAACAACATATACTCATCAAAAATTCTATAGTGCTCCCACTCACTTCTTTGGAAATACAAGTTTCTCATAAACTTTGTATAAACCCAAAATCTTTGATCATCTCATCAAAGCGTACATTCCAACTCCAAGATGCTTACTCCAGTCCTTAGAAGGATTGCTGGAGCTTTGCATACTTGTCAGCATCTTTCAGGATTGACAAAACCTTCTGGTTGTATCACATACAACCTTTCCTCAAGAAAATCATCAAGGAAACAATGTTTTGACATCCTATCTGCAAGATTTCATAAATAATACAGTAACTGCTAACATAATTCCAACAAACTCTTAGTCAACTCCTTGAACTTGTCGGGAAACATCTTAACAACAAGTCAAGCTTTCTTAATGGTGACACTTACCATCATTGTCCGTCTTCCTTTTAAAATTCATCTGCACCCAACAGCCTTACGACCATCAAGTAGTTCTTTCAAAGTCTATACTTTGTTTTATACATGGATCCTCTCTCGGATTTTATGGCCTCGAGCCATTCGTCAGAATCCGGGCCCACCATCGCTCCTCCATAGCTCGTAGGTTCATTGTTGTCTAGCAACATGACTTCCAAGACAGGATTACGTACCACTCTGAAGTAGTACACATCCTTGTCGACCTATGAGGTTTGGTAGTGACTTGATTCGAAGTTTCATGATCACTATCATAAGCTTCCACTTCAATTGGTGTAGGTGCCACAGGAACAACTTCCTGTGCCCTGCTACACACTAGTTGAAGTGACGGTTCAATAACCTCATCAAGTCTCCACCATCCTCCCACTCAATTCTTTTGAGAGAAACTTTTCCTCGAGAAAGGACCCGTTTCTAGAAACAATCACTTTTGCTTCCGGATCTGAAATAGGAGGTATACCCAACTATTTTGGGGTATTCTATGAAGATGCATTTATCCGCTTTGGGTTCGAGCTTATCAGCCTGAAACTTTTTCACATAAGCATCGCAGCCCCAAACATTTAAGAAACGACAGCTTAGGTTTCTCTAAACCATAGTTCATACGGTGTCGTCTCAACGGAATTGTGTGGTGCCCTATTTAAAGTGAATGCGGTTGTCTCCAATGCCTAACCCATAAACGATAGTGGTAATTCGATAAGAGACATCATGGTATGCACCATATCCAATAGGGTGCAGTTATGATGTTCGGACACACCATCACACTACGGTGGTCCAGGCGGTATTAGTTGTGAAACAATTTTCACATTGTCTTAATTGTGTGCCAAACTCGTAACTCGGATATTCATCTCTATGATCATATCATAGACATTTTATCATCTTGTCACGACGATCTTCAACTTCACTCTGAAATTACTTAAACCTTTCAATAATTCAGACTTGTGTTTCATCAAGTAAATATACTCAGCATCTACTCAAATCATCTGTGAAGTAAGAACATAACGATATCCACTGCGTGCCTCAGCACTCATCGGACTGCACACATCAAAATGTATTACTTCCAACAAGTTGCTTTCTTGTTCCATCTTACTGAAAACGAGGCCTTTCAGTCATCTTGCCCATGTGGTATGATTTGCATGTCTCAAGTGATTCAAAAATCAAGTGAGTCCAAAGAATCCATCTGCATGGAGTTTCTTCATGCATATCTACCAATAGACATGGTTCGCATGTCTCAATCTTTTCAAAAACGAGTGAGTCCAAAGATCCATCAACATGGAGCTTCTTCATGCGTTTTATGCCAACATGACTCAAATGGCAGTGCCACAAGTACGTGGTACTATCATTACTATCTTATATCTTTTGGCATGAACATGTGTATCACTACGATCGAGATTCAATAAACCATTCATTTTAGGTGCAAGATCATTGAAGGTATTATTCAAATAAACAGAGTAACCATTATTCTCCTTAAATGAATAACTGTATGGCGATAAACATAATCCAATCATGTCTATGCTCCACGCAAACACCAAATAACAATTATTTCGGTTTAACACCAATCCCGATGGTAGAGGGAGCGTGTGATGTTTGATCACATCAACCTTGGAAACACTTCCAACACATATCATCATCTCACCTTTAGCTAGTCTCCGCAGCCTTTTATTTCGAGTTACTAACACTTAGCAACCGTGATGCGGAGCATCCCACGTTCATCCCCATGTACACTCTGACTACTCTCCAAGCCCTAAGAGAACATAAGACGAGACCTCATCTATACACCATTGGACACAAGGTGAACTCGCTCCTCTTCGAAACATCACTTTCCATACGTGAGACATGGCTACTACCTCAAACATGTGTGCTATGCATGACCAGGAACCAAGAGGAAGACCATGGACAAGAAGGCGAGGACACCAAGCGCGAGGAACGAGAAGAAGATCTACGGAAGAAGCTCCAGCCACCGGATGACCGGTCGGGACCGGACGTCCGACGCCTGAAGACCCACCGGACGACCGGCCCGGACCGGACGACCGGCAATCCCGCACCCGAGCCAAACGAGCGGACGTCCGACAAGTCCTGGACGTTCGACACACTCCAGCGACTGGACTTCCGACCGTCTCCGGCGCCACGTCAACCGAGCGAAAATGCCGGACGTCCGACAAGTACCGGTCGACCGGACCCTCGTGAGCCATCGGACGTCCAGTACCCGTCGGACGTCCGACGCCTGTCTGTGCACAGTGTATCGGGCCGAGCCCATGTATCCCTTCGCCCTCACTTACCCCTTCGTGGCCCTAGACTATATATACTCCTCCACCTCCACCATTTGAGGGTTAGCGTTGTGATAGCTCATTTGAGAGATAGAGCTACACTCATCCATATCGGATCTCCTCCTTGCGAGAGACCGCGGCCTCTTCGGAGAAGATCCCCTTGGATTCAAGCCCCCTTTCTAAGGGAAGATCCACCCGTGGATTCAAGACCTCCTCACGGAGAAGAACCGGTTACCTCTTGTATCGTCCGTTGTTGACTTTAGATCTTGTATCTCCCTTTGTGTTCATGGATCTAGCGCATGTGTGATCATTCTTGTTGGTTTGAGTGTTCTCTTGTGTTCCCCTCGTGATTTTCCCCTCGTTTCCCTCCTCGTGTTCTTCGTGTTCATCGCGGGATTCGCTCCTTTCGTGAAAGATCGGGCTATAGGGTTCCTACACTACATCAGCTTGGTATCATGAGCCACGTTGATCACGATTTCCGAGCCTCCCCCACCGTTTTCTAGCCTTCTTTTGCTTGATTTCGTCCTAAATTCGAAAATCCCCACCAAAAATAGCCCCAATTTTTTTTGATTTGTTGGTTTGATGATGTTTTGTTGATTTTGATCCATGGGTTTGCTTGGTTTCGAGTGGATCTAGCATCTCCCCAAGTTTGCCCATCTTTCATCCACGAAATCTCATCAATTTTGACCCCAAAATCCCCAAATTCCGCCCAAAATCACGTCCCGAATCTCGGATCTGGAGTTGACCCTGATACACCGGACGACCGTCACCTTACCGGACGTCCGGAGCCGCAGGAACCACCGGACGTTCGACCTTACCGGACGACCGGAACCCCTAACCCGAGCAGAATCAGCGGATTTCCGACCTGACCGGACGTCCGGCGACCGGCCGACCGTTTTTTCCGGACGTCCGGCGACCGGACGACCGTTTTTTCCGGACGTCCGCTACCTGTAGATATCACCTTCGGCTGATTTTTGTTTCGGCCATAACTAATTCATCCGGAGTCCGATTTTTTCGTTCTTTAGCTCGTTGAAAAGCTCTTGACATCCTTGTTCCCACAAATATACAACCAACATCTTTTGACTCCATCAAATTTTGACAATTTTGGCATCTTTGCCTAGGGCTTCCACCACATCATCCGCTACACCACCACCGACTTCCACAACCTAACCAATTTTGTTCCCCATCGCATTAGTGGTTGCTTGAGGAGTGATTTGAGTCTCCTAAGGTGTCTAGGCTACTTAGGGACGGTTGCTTCTTCTTCAACCACCACCACCACTACTGCATAGGCTTACCCACCATACACTTCCGCCACCCCGACTTAACCCTTTTTTGTTTGTGTTGTGAGTTGGTCTCCTAAGGTGTTTCGGCTACTTAGGGACCGTGCTTCCAACTCCGACACCGTGTATAGTCCACCACCTTAACATCCACTTCCGCATTGCCTACTCGCATAATCCATCTTTGCATTTCCGCAATCCCATTGAGCTTCCGCAACCACCACCGCATTCCCGCGACCACCATTTGACATTTGAGATTTTGAGTTCGCGGTTTTTCTGTTTCCTAAGGTGTTTCGGCTACTTAGGGATGAGTCTCCATCATCTTGGTATCTCCATCAAGATCACCGCCACTCATCATCGCCATGGACGGTAACCTCCATATCATCTCGATATCGTGGTATCCCTCCATTGTATATTCCCTTACCATTGCATTGATAACCCCTAGCCCATTTTGCGTTACTTGCCTATCGAGACTAGCCATTTGAGTATTGCCGGCAACGTTACTTGTGCACATTAGTGATCTACACCATACATTGCATACATACCATATCATATTGGTATCATATCATCTCGTGTGCCTCAAGTTTGTTCCCGCATATACACAATTACTATCTTGGTTTGTGCATTTCACAAAGTGGATATATATATATATATATATATATATATATATATATATATATATATATAAAGAATAAGCTTTTAAGCAAAAGAGAAAGAGCAAAGAAGCTTGTAAGCAATAGCCATAGCATCCACCACATTGCATAAGATTGTCATATCTGATCATCTTGGATCAAACACCGGGAACCATACATACATAGCATACTTGGGATAGAAAGTTTATCCATTTTGCATCTTATAGGTTGTGCACAAGTGTCGTATCCGCCTAGTGAGCAATCGTGCTAGCGTCTCTCTTGAGTTGTGCAACACGAGTGTTTTCCGTGGATTCCACATTTTGTGCTCATCCTTGGTTGCACGACCCCATTTATCTATCCGTGTGTGTGTTTCCGTGTGCCACATATTGCTATTGGTCTACTTGTTACACTTGCGAATTTGTGAATCTCTTTCAACATTATTGACTCTTGCTAACATTTTGCATTAAATTTTTGTGCCACTATCCTCACCGAGCTCCACCATAAGCCTTACTTGTGTAGGTGTGAGAAACCGACAAGAATTGGTACCAATTGTGCTATTTCCTTGTCCACATTGGAGTGATCATTGATCCACTTTCAAATTCGGTCAAGGTACATTTGGTATTCGTTCTTCTCTTTCTCCACTCATATTGGCTCGAATCTTGTGATGGATAGGCAAGGCATTTCATCTCCGGTCTTCCACAACAACGACGGCGTGAACAACTACATCACCAAAGCGTCAATCTTCGATCTACAACGACAAATGCAAGGCGCACAATCAAGACTGCGAGAGCGCATCGACAACCTCTCCATCGACATTCGTCACTCCGAAGCGAGGAAAAGGGACTACATCGACAACAAGCTTTTCGCACAAAAGGAGGAGCAAGATGCAAGGATGGAGGATATTCGAACCTTGATCAAGTCTACTTCCCCTCCGTCATCTTCAAGGCGGCGGCAAGCACATCGATCCTCTTCGGAGCGCCCAAGAGATGTAATCACAAGTCATCCACGTCCACATCTCCATGGCGACCACCATCACGTTCGTGATCCACCTCGTCATGAAGGGCAAGTCATCTCCAAGCAACATGTGCACGACGACGACGAACGACATCTACTACGAGCTCAAGTGCGACAACGACACCATCATCATGAAGATGATCGCCAAGCGCAAATGCACAAGTCCCAACAAGCCCTACTTCACGCCAAGTCCAAACATCATGACCATAAGAGAAGACCGCGAGACGAGCACCACCAAGACGGAGCTTCGGCCACACCAACCACTTCAGCATCTTCGCCAAGTGCTATCAAGGCATCTTCGCCTTTGGATGTATGACATCTTCGCCTACTTCCCGTGAGTTCGCCTACATCGACATCTTCAACTACAAGGCGACCAACTACGAGCGAGGGAGACACTTCCATTTTCGGAAGCCCCTCAAGGAAGATGGCCGAGCATGGGAATTTCCCTTTGGTCATGGAGACGAGCTACGAGTTGCCTCATCATTTGGGCCTCCAACAACAATACGGCGACAAGAAGGTCAAGCAAAGGCCATCCTCTTCGACCACGGCGACGAGCACGAACCTCTTCAACAACATGAAGACGGCGCCACTATTGGACTCATACTCCGAGTCAAGCTACGAGACCGCTCATGAGACCTTATCTTTGGTCTTCGAGGAGAGTGATGATGTGCCATCTTCGGCCTTCATCCACGGCTACGACCACGACATGATTGAGCATGGAGACATTTGCACCAACATCTCTCTAACAACGACATGTGACGAGATGCCCCAATTGCCATGTGAGGAGAGACACCACCACATGAGTGACATGAGTGACTCCACCACACGTGACATTGAGAGCATTTCCTATGAGAGGATGAGTGTGACCACCACTAGCCCCACACTTGAGAGCATGCCACACATCCTATGTGAGGTTGAGAGCCATTTGAGTGACTCCACCAACCATATGAGTGAGAGCATCCGAGAGGGAGTGAGTGAGCCACAACACTTAGTGAGCGAGGTAGTCGACACGGCATGTGAGGCCACTTTGATTTCTAACGACTTAACCTCTACTCCTAGTGTGTTTTCTTCTTTGGTGCTAGGTCTCCTACATGACGACACGCCTATCCTCGACGAGTCCATACCTCCAATGCAGACAACGATGGCCATGGTGGAAGAAGATGCACCACCCACATGGTTACATCATGATGAAGATGACCACGACTTGGACTTAGACACCTCACCCAGAACACATGAGCGATGCTCCATAGGTAACATAGGTGATGGTGCTTCTCTTGTCCCACTAGTGGACTATCTCACCAATGATTGCTTGCATGATGTTGATCCACCTATTCCCATGCTTCATGCTAGTGCGACTTTTTCATGTCATGGCTCACCTATTTATGATAAATATGATGATGAGCATGTTGATTTGCCTAGTTGTGATGCTATGCTCCATAGGATATCATGTGAAAATTCTATTGGTCACATCATGTTTGCCAATCCTTTGAACTTGTCATATGCTATGAGTGAGATATCCCATATTGCATCATTTCAATCTCAACATAGTGACTATGCATGCCCCATTCACATAAATCCCATTTGCACTTACAGCATAGATGACGAGATGATGGTCATTGGCTTTTGTTTTTCTTGTGATGATATTGCCATGCTTCCTTTACATGATTTGCGCAATTCATCTACTATGCCATGCCATGATCACAATGTTCCACATATGCTTTGTTTTGGATGTTGTCAATATTCTCCGTGTGATGTTTCCACTAATGATCATGAGGAGACTCCCATAGTTTCCTCATGCGTATTAGGAGATTTTGATGCATTCCATACATTGCATGATTCCCATAATTGCTTGCACCATATGCATTCCATGAACAACAATGCTCTACATATTTCTTGTGATGCATTGCACAATTTGAGTCTCCATTATTCTATACATAATAACAAACCTCTCATGATGGATGACATGTTTCTATATCACGCATCTCATTTATTTGAGCATTGGCTATTTTGTGCTAACCAACACAAGCACGTGCGCATCATGATGGATGATGTGTACATCTACCACGCACACACAATTTTCCCTTTGTCTTTGTTTTGTGTAGGTACTCACGTATACTCGTCAACCTCTCAATCCCAAGAGTTGATGAAACAAGCTCTTGAGAGCATAGATGACTTGGGATCCCGTGAACTACCCTTCCCACCGCTCTCTTCGCGCAACGACTATGCGCATCTCTCTCACTTGGATCTCACATGGCTATGGGCTATATACCGCTTCTCGCTTCTTGCTCATTTTACCGTGTTCACTTTGCATGCTATGCTTGCTTCTATGCATTTGCCATGCAATTGTGACCCTTGCTTGCATCTACCCATGATTCATCATTATGCTACTTCTATGTGTATTTGCATGCTTGGTGGAGATCCTTGTTGCTATTGCCATGTTTATCATGTGCCTCATGCTATCGATGCTATTTTGCTCATATCTTGCCTTCATGCTTGTGATGTGTCTTGTGCATTATTCATGACTACCATTTGCACACATGACATACTTAACATGATTCCTTCTAGTACGTTGCATCTTTGCACTACTAGCTTGCTTGCCTTGATTCATATGATTGCTTGCTTTGTCGTATCACCCATGTTCCATTATTACTTGCTTTCTTGGGTTGATGACATATATGTTCATGCCTCTCACAAGATACATCTTGTGATGCATGCTTGCTTGCTTGTGCCTATTCTATTTGGTTGTTCTCACATCATATGCATCCGTACTATGAAATGCTCCCTTGTCCTTTCTTATGATGAGCATGATGCATCCACTTGTTGGGTATTTTACCGCACGAATGGTAGGTTTTCCGCTAACCTCATTTGTTTTTCCGAGTGTTTGTCATGTTCTTTCATGTTGAAGGATTCACAAGGCGATACCATCATGACACAATTTGGTCATGTGAAGGCATACACGATGTGCAACACCAACATTTGCGAGAATCTCCTAAAGGTGAACTCCTTCCCTTTGAGCCATCCTCAAATATGCATATTGGATGGGTCACTCTTTCATTGTTGTTTCCTTCTTCTCTTCTACATGTTACATCTATTGGATGGAGGACCGACATTGGAGATGGAACCCATGGACCTTCAAGTTGAGGAGCGCTCGGATTTATTGGATGCACCTTCGAACCTCCACTCATGCCACGACATCGAGCATTGGTATACCAACACCTCCATATTTGTTGATTGTGTTCACACATGTCATGCTCGAGACATATCATACACATGACAAATTTGCATCTTATGCATGGATTGACTCACATCATGATTGCCTTGTTGCATCTTGTATTCCCATGTCATCCATGATATATGAGCTTGTGCATTTTATTAGCAAATTTGTTGTGATATACCTTGATGGAATATTCATACATCATGATCTTATTGCCTACCATCAATTGCATGATCACATCACATTGAGCATCCATTACCATATTCATGTTATTGATAAACCGTCTCACTATGACATCATTTTGCACCGTGATTGCATTGATCACATCCGCAATACATTTGTCATCACAATGAATGATTTTGCTTCCATGAATGCTTTACATGTCATTTTCCATCATTTGGATAAGCATCTCATGCATTTTCATGAACAATTCCTTTGGAAGAACTCATGTTTATTTGATGGACACCTTGTGTGCGTTAACCATTGTATTTCTGAGTGTCGTTTGTGTTTGCTCTTCTTGCATGTATACCACTCCGGCGACACCTTGGAGTACTTGGATTGCGCAATTTCTTCAACTCCATCCAACAACAAGTCCGTCCACGACTACCGTTTCCATGGTGATGAGGATCACGATCCGAGGTCAGATCTTTCCCAAGGGGGGGAGATGATGCGGAGCATCCCATGTTCATCCCCATGTACACTCCGACTACTCTCCAAGCCCTAAGAGAACATAAGACGAGACCTCATCTATACACCATTCGACACAAGGTTAACTCGCTTCTCTTCGAACCATCACTTTCCATACGTGAGACATGGCTACTACCTCAAACATGTGTGCTATGCATGACCAGGAACCAAGAGGAAGACCATGGACAAGAAGGCGAGGACACCAAGTGCGAGGAACGAGAAGAGCTACGGAAGAAGCTCCAGCCACCGGACGACCGGTCGGGACCGGACGTCTGACGCCTGAAGACCCACCAGACGACTGGCTCGGACCGGATGACCGGCAATCCCGCAGCCGAGCCAAACGAGCGGACGTCCGACAATTCCCGGACGTTGGACACACTCCAGTGACCGGACTTCCGACCATCTCCGGAAATCCGACGCCACGTCAACCGAGCCAAAACGCCGGACGTCCGACAAGTACCGGTCGACCGGACCCTCGTGAGCCACTGGACGTCCGGTACCCGTCGGACGTCTGACGCCTGTCTGTGCACAGTGTATCGGGCCGAGCCCATGTATCCCTTCGCCCTCACTTACCCCTTCGCGGCCCTAGACTATATATACTCCTCCACCTCCACCATTTGAGGGTTAGCGTTGTGATAGCTCATTTGAGAGATAGAGCTACGCTCATCCATATCGGATCTCCTCCTTGCGAGAGACCGCGGCCTCTTCGGAGAAGATCCCCTCGGATTCAAGCCCCCTTTCTAATGGAAGATCCCCCCGTGGATTCAAGACCTCCTCACGAGAAGAACCGGTTACCTCTTGTATCGTCCATTGTTGACTTTGGATCTTGTATCTCCCTTTGTGTTCATGGATCTAGCGCATGTGTGATCATTCTTGTTGGTTTGAGTGTTCTCTTGTGTTCCCCTCGTGATTTTCCCCTTGTTTCCCTCCTCGTGTTCTTCGTGTTCATCACGGGATTTGCTCCTTTCATGAAAGATCGGGCTATAGGGTTCCTACCCTACATCAAACCGAACTGGTATTTATTACCCTGGTGCTCCTAGGAGTACTAGTAAAGTACACAATAATATGACGTATATCCAAAATACTTCTGTCGACCTTGCCAGCCTTCTCATCTACCAAGTATCTAGGGTAGTTCTGCTTCAGTGCCCGTGCCCCTCATTATAGAAGCACTTAGTCTGGGGTTTGGTTCAACCTTGGGTTTCTTCACTAGAGCAGCAACTGATTTGTTGTCTCATGAAGTATCCCTTCTTTCCCTTGCCCTTCTTGAAACTAGTGGTTTAACCATCAACAATTGATGCTCCTACTTGATTTCTACTTTCACCGTGTCAAACATCGCGAGTTGCTCAAGAATCATCATGTCTATCCCTGATATGTTATAGTTCATCACGAAGCTCCAATAGCTTGGTGGCAGTGACTATGGAGAACCATCACTATCTCATCTGGAAGATTAACTCCCACTCGATTCAAGCGATTGCAGTACTCAGACAATCTGAGCGCATGCTCAACGATTGAGTTTTTCTCCCTTAGTTTGCAGGCTTAAGAAACTTGTCAGAGGTCTCATACCTCTTGACGTGGGCACTAGTCTGAAATTCCAATTTCAGTCTTTGGAACATCTCATATGTTCCGCGACATTTCAAAAACGTCTTTGGTGCCACAATTCTAAACCGTTAGTATTACGTATTGAACTATCACGTAGTCATCAAAACGTGTATGTCTGATGTTTCCCAACATCTAAATACGATGCTCGAGGTTCAACACACTGAGTGGTGCATTAAGGACATAACCCTTCGGTGCAGCAATGAGGACAATTCTCAGTTCACGGTCCCAGTCCGCATAATTGCTACTGTCAACTCTCAACTAAATTTCCTCTAGGAACATATCTAAAATAGTAGAACCAAAGTGTGAGCTACGACATAATTTGCAAAGACCTTTTGACTATGTTCATGATAATTAAATTCATATAATCAAATTATTCAATGAACTCCCACTTAGATAGACATCCCTCTAGTTATCTAAGTGATACATGATCCGAGTCAACTAGGCCGTGTCCGATCATCACATGAGACAGACTAGTCATCATCGGTGAACATCTTCATGTTGATCGTATCCACTATACGACTCATGTTCGACCTTTCGGTCTTCCGTGTTCCGAGGCCATGTCTATACATGCTAGGCTCATCAAGTTAACCTAAGTGTATTGCGTGTGTAAATCTGGCTTACACCCGTTGTATGCGAACGTTAGAACCTATCACACCTGATCATCACGTGGTGCTTCGGAACAACGGACCTTAGCAACGGTGCACAGTTAGGGGGAACACTTTCTTGAAATTATTGCGAGGGATCATCTTATTTATGCTACCGTCGTTCTAAGCAAATAAGATGTAAACATGACAAACATCACATGCAAATCATAAAGTGACATGATATGGCCAATATCATCTTGCGCCTTTGATCTCCACCTTCGAGGCGCGGCATGAACACCATCGTCACCGGCATGACACCATGATCTCCATCATCATGATCTCCATCATCGTGTCTTCATGGAGTTGCCTCGCCAACTATTACTTCTACTACTATGGCTAACAGTTAGCAATAAAGTAAAGTAATTACATGGTGTTTTCATTGACATGCAGGTCATAAATAAATTAAGATAACTCCTATGGCTCCTGCCAGTTGTCATACTCATCGACATGCAAGTCGTGATTCCTATTACAAGAACATGATCAATCTCATACATCACATATATCATTCATCACATCCTTTTGGCCATATCACATCACATAGCATACCCTACAAAAACAAGTTAGACGTCCTCTAATTGTTGTTGCATGTTTTACGTGGCTGCTATGGGTTTCTAGCAAGAACGTTTCTTACCTACGCAAAACCACAATGGTGATATGCCAATTGCTATTTACCCTTCATAAGGACCCTTTTCATCGAATCCGATCCGACTAAAGTGGGAGAGATAGACACCCGCCAGCCACCTTATGCATCAAGTGCATGTCAGTCGATGGAACCCGTCTCACGTAAGTGTACGTGTAAGGTCGGTCCGGGCCGCTTCATCCCACAATGCCGCCGAATCAAGATAAGACTAGTAATGACAAGCAAATTGAACAAATCATCGCCCACAACTACTTTGTGTTCTACTCGTGCATAGAATCTACGCATAGACCTAGCTCATGATGCCACTGTTAGGGATTGTAGCAGAAATTTAAAATTTTCTACGCATCACCAAGATCAATCTATGGAGTATTCTAGCAACGAGGGGAAGGGGAGTGCATCTACATACCCTTGTAGATCGCTAAGTGGAAGCGTTGTAAGAACGCGGATGAGGTAGTCGTACTCGTGGCGATTCAGATCGCGGTCGATTCCGATCTAAGCGCCGAACAACGGCGCCTCCGCGTTCAACACACATGCAGCCCGGTGACGTCTCCCACGCCTTGATCCAGCAAGGGGAGAAGGAGAGGTTGGGGAAGACTCCATCCAGCAGCAGCACGACGGCATGGTGATGCTGGAGGAGCGCGGGACTCCAACAGGGCTTCGCCAAGCACTACGAGAGACGAGGAGAGAGAGAGAGGTAGGGCTGCGCCAAGATCGAGATCAAATCATGTGTTGGGCAGCCCCCAATACCTCAAGTATATATGGGGGGAGGGGAGGGGCTGCGCCCCCTTCTAGGGTTCCCTCCCTAGGGGGGCGGCAGCCCTAGATGCCATCTAGGGTGGCGGCCAAAGGGGAGAGGGAGAGGGGGGCACACCAGAGTGGGCCCTAGGGCCCATCTGCCCTAGGGTTTGCCCCCTCCCCTCTTGGAGGCGCCTTGCGCGTTGGTGGGAGGCACCCCAGCCCACCTAGGGGCTGATACCTTCCCACAGTTGGCCCACGTAGGCCTCCGGGGCTGGTGGCCCCTCCCGGTGGACCCCCGGACCCTTCCGGTGGTCCCGGTACATTACCAGTGATGCCCGGAACACTTCCGGTGGCCAAATCCTCACTTCTTATATATCAATTTTTACCTCCGGACCATTCCGAAATTCCTCGTGATGTCCGGGATCTCATCCGGGACTCCGAACAACATTCAGTAACTGCGTACATACTTTCCCTATAACCCTAGCATCATCGAACCTTAAGTGTGTAGACCCTACGGGCTCGGGAATCATGCAGACATGACCGAGACATCTCTCTGATCAATAAACAACAGCGGGATCTGGATACCCATGTTGGCTCCCACATGTTCCACGATGATCTCATCGGATGAACCACGATGTCAAGGATTCAATCAATCCCGTATACAATTCCCTTTGTCTACCGGTATAGTACTTTCCCGAGATTCGATCGTCGGTATCCCAATACCATGTTCAATCTCGTTACCGGCAAGTCTCTTTACTCGTTCCGTAACACATCATCCCGTGATCAACTCCTTGGTCACATTGTGCACATTATGATGATGTCCTACCGAGTGGGCCCAGAGACACCTCTCCGTTTACACAGAGTGACAAATCCCAGTCTCGATTCATGCCAACCCAACAGACACTTTCGGAGATACTCATAGTGCACCTTTATAGCCACCCAGTTACGTTGTGGCGTTTGGTACACCCAAAGCATTCCTACGGTATCCGGGAGTTGCACAATCTCATGGTCTAAGGAAATGATACTAGACATTAGAAAAGCTTTAGCAGACGAACTATATGATCTTGTGCTAGGCTTAGGATTGGGTCTTGTCCATCACATCATTCTCCTAATGATGTGATCTCGTTATCAATGACATCCAATGTCCATGGTCAGGAAACCATGACCATCTCTTGATCAACGAGCTAGTCAACTAGAGGCTTACTAGGGACATGTTGTGGTCTATGTATTCACACATGTATTACGGTTTCCGGTTAATACAATTATAGCATGAACAATAGACAATTATCATGAACAAGGAATACAATAATAACCATTTTATTATTGCCTCTAGGGCATATTTCCAACAAGAGTGTTGTCCACGTACCCTGATAGACCAAAAGCGGAAGCGTTAGCACAACGCGGTTGATGTAGTCATACGTCTTCACGATTAGACCGATCCAAGTACCGAACGTACGGCACCTCCGAGTTCAGCACACGTTCAGCTCGATGACGTCCCACGAACTCCGATCCAGCAGAGCTTCACGGGAGAGTTCCGTCAGCCCGACGGCGTGATGACGGTGATGATGTTGCTACCGACGCAGGGCTTCACCTAAGCACCGCTACAATATGATCGAGGTAGTATATGGTGGAGGGGGCACCGCACACGGCTAAGAGATCAAGAGATCAATTGTTGTGTCTCCAAGGGGTGCCCCTCTCCCCGTATATAAAGGAGTGTAGGAGGGGGAGGGCCGGCCCTCTCTATGGCACACCCTAGGGGAGTCCTACTCCCACCGGGAGTAGGATTCCCCCTTTCCTAGTAGAACTAGGAGCCCTTTCAAGTAGTAGGAGTAGGAGAGAAGGAAAGGGAAAAGAGAAGAGAAGGAAGGAGGGGGTGCCACCCCTCCCCTTAGTCCAATTCGGACTAGGCCTTGGGGGGCATGCAGCCTCCCCTCTCTCTTTCCCCTAAACCCAATAAGGCTCATCTACTCTCCGGCGAATTCCCGTAATGCTCCGGTACTCCAAAAAATACCCGAGTCACTCGGAACCTTTCCGATCTCTGAATATAGTCGTCCAATATATCGATCTTTACGTCTCGACCATTTCGAGACTCCTCGTCATGTCCCCGATCTCATCCGGGACTCCGAACTACCTTCGGTACATCAAAACACAAAAACTCATAATACCGATCGGCACCGAACTTTAAGCGTGCGGACCGTACGGGTTCGAGAACTATGTAGACATTACCGAGACACGTCTCCGATCAATAACCAATAGTGGAACCTGGATGCTCATATTGGCTCCCACATATTCTACATAGATCTCTATCAGTCAAACCGCATAACAACATACGTTGTTCCCTTTGTCATCGGTATGTTACTTGCCCGAGATTCGATCATCGGTATCTCAATACCTAGTTCAATCTCGTTACCGGCAAGTCTCTTTACTCGTTCCGTAATACATCATCCCGCAACTAACTCATTAGTTACAACCCTTGCAAGGCTTATAGTGATGTGCATTACCGAGTGGGCCCAGAGAAACCTCTCCGACGATCGGAGTGACAAATCCTAATCTCGAAATATGCCAACTCAATAAGGACCTTCAGAGACACTTTTATTTGTGTAGTTTTTGGAAACCAAGATATCAGTTATACAAAATTATCTGAGAGCCACTTTTTGAAATCTACCAAGTCTCTTTCCTTAATCTTGTATTGAAGATTCTCCATCTCTAGTTTCAGTGTGTCTCTCCAATTGAATACTGTGGGTGGATGACCCTGAAAACCATTCCATTTCTTTGAATCCAGATGCTCCAGCAGTGCAACATGATGATTTTCATAGTTGTTTTAAGATGGAGTTCTTTAATTGCCAATTGAATATCCTCAAAGGTTGAAGTGCCTCTTTTTCTGTGTGGAAGTAATGAATCCCAAAATTGTTGTGCAAAGTTGCACTCCCATAGCAAATGATAAATTGTTTCATCTGCTTTTTTTTACCACAGTTAGGACTGCAGGGGTCAGTGAGCTGCATTCCTCTTCTGGTTAATACTGAACTTGTAGGAATACTGTTATGAGCTATTAACCAAAGGAAAATTTTATGTTTGAGTCTGCTATTAGTACTCCAGATTTCCTTGAAGAAGGTGTTGTCCTCTTGCTCTCCCAGAAACCACTTATAAGCCTTCATTGAGGAAAATTTGCCTTGGTGACCCATGTATTTCCATCTATCTTTTTCTGTACCAGACAACTCTGAATCAAATTAGGCAGCTACAAGAATTGTTCATGAGCTAGCACTGAAAGGGGGAGATGGAAGTGATCTGTCCAATCATCTTGAGCCACAAATGTTTGGAGGGAGATTCTTTCTGAAAGAACATGCGGTGCCCCCATGTTTGGTTTTGGTAATTGATGACAATCTCTATGGACTAATGGTTTCCTTGAGTTATATTTGAAGGTTTTGTCCATAGGCTTTTCTTGGAGTACATGTGTTGGTTTCAAGGAGAGTTTGTGTCGACCAAGGTGCTATTCAAGGAATTATCCAAAGATTGGTCATTTGAGAGTTGAGCTTATTGCAAGCATGTCTTGAAGAAGAAGATTGTGTGATCATTCATGTTTACCTTCAAGACATCATCCAAACGAAGAGAGTTGGAAATATTCAAGGTTGATCAAGACTAAGTCAAGAGTGAATCAAGTTGATCAACTCACAAAGAGTAGAAGATGTACCGAGAGGGATCAAGTGATCCCATGGTATGGTAAGCATTGTCCATGGTCTATGTGAGAGTCTATGTGGGGTTAGGTACGTGTCCATGGGCTTGCGTCAAGAGGATGATATCATACAACCCATGGGAAGGATGACATCAAGTGGTGATCGTTATCAAGATTGCCGTGTGCAATTTCAAGTGGAGAATCACGAAGAGATCAAGTGCTTGAAGCTTGCCGTCCATTGTGGTGTCAACGGACTTTTGAAGATGTGCCGAAGAGTGGCTCACCCATAGTGGAGTATGGGGGAGCAATCATCTAGTCTTCATCGACCCAATGCAATCAAGAAAGGTGGTCCATCTTGAGGAGGACAAGATCGTCATCATCTAAATCAAGTGGATCATGTGCAAGGCAAAGGTTTTCCCTTGATAGGTTTTCTATTTTACCGGTCTCATGGTGGGAGTTGGGAGACCGGGTTATAGGATCGATAGCCGTACTATCAAGGGGGGCTCTCAAGTGAGTAGCTTGATCGTATCGTTCGTCGAGAGCTCAAACCATTGCATCCTTGCATCATGTTTCTTGGTTCTTGTTTGGTTCTCTTTGTGAGTCTTAGAGCTTATGGTCATCTTGATGACAAGCTTGATTTCATCGAAAACGGAGTTCGCATGCGTCTTCTATGATGTTTTCGGTGTTGTAGGTTTTACCGGTCTTATCCGAGGAAGGGTCCTCACCATTTTCTTATGGGCCTTTTCTAATTTTCTTCTTATTGTTATTTATTTCAAGATTGTGTTAGCCCTTGTCGCTAGCTTTCCAACAAACTTGGTTTCATCGAAAACGGAGTTTGCATGCGTCTTCTATGATGTTTTCGGTGTTGTAGGTTTTACCGGTCTTATCCGAGGAAGGGTCCTCACTATTTTCTTATGGGCCTTTTCTAATTTGCTTATTATTGATGTTTCTTTCAATATTGTGTTAGCCCTTGTCGCTAGCTTTCCAACAAACTTGGTTTCATCGAATTCGGGGTCCGTTTGCAAAAGTTGTGGCAGTTTTGGTGTTCTGAAAAGGCTGCAGCGGTACTACCGCGAATGGAGCGGATGTAATATTTTACTACCGCTCCAGAGCAGTACTACCGCGGCTCCTACAGCGGTAGTACCGCTCCGGACCAAAAACTCGTCCCAAGTCTTGCGGTGGTAGGCCCGAATGTATTTTTTTAGTACCGCTCGCAAGCAGTAGTACCGCTACCATTTGCGGTAGTACCGTGAGGTCGAGCGGTAGTGCCGTGAGGACGAGCGGTAGTACCGCTCCGGCGGTTCTTCTGGCCTTTTGCCTCCTCGCTGTTGTTTTTCAAAGGGGTACTTCCTCCCTAGCGGTAGTACCGCTCCTTAGAGCGGTAGTACCGCTCTGTGCGGGCTGTGAGCATAACGGTTGGATTTTTCCCCACCTATAAAAGGGGGTCTTCTTCCCCAATGAACCTAATCTTTTTAGCTCGTGTTCTTCCCCCTTTGTTGACCTTCTTCGAGCTTGCTAACTCTCAATCCCTCCAATGATTCTTGCTAGTTCTTGAGGGAAAAGAGAGAGGAGATCTAGATCCACGTTTCCACCAATCACTTTCTCCTCTAAGTGAGGGGAACCCCTTGGATCTAAATCTTGGAGTTCTTCGTGTTCTCCTTCTTGTTCTTCCTCTCATTTTCCTCCCTAGCATTAGTTGCTTCGGTGGGATTTGATAGAGAAGGACTTGGGCACTCTGTGTGCCCTTGCCATTGCATTTGGTGCATCGGTTTGAGTTCTCCATGGTGATACGTGGAAGTGAAGTTTGAGAAGCTTATTACTCTTGGGTGTTTGGGCACCCTAGAGCTTGTTCCTCTTGTGTGCCTTGGCGCCCTAGACGGTTGGTGGTGTTCGGAGCTCAATCATTGTGGTGTAAAGCTCCGGGCAAGCGCCGGGGTCTCCAATTAGGTTGTGGAGATCGCCCCGAGCGATTTGACGGGTACCGGTGACCGCCCCCAAGGGTTTCCAAAGTGTACGGGTTCAGTGACTGCCCCCAAGGGTTGCCATTTGTACGGGTTCGGTGACCGCCCTCAAGGGTCCCTTAGTGGAATCACAGCATCTTGCATTGTGCGAGGGCGTGAGGAGATTACGGTGGCCCTAGTGGCTTCTGGGGGAGCATTGTGCCTCCACACCGCTCCAAACGGAGATTAGCATCCGCAAGGGTGTGAACTTCGGGATACATCGTCGTCTCCACGTGCCTCGGTTATCTCTTACCCGAGCTCTTTACTTATGCACTTTACTTTGTGATAGCCATATTGTTTCTTATCATATATCTTGCTATCACCTAGTAGTTTATCTTGCTTAGCATAAGTTGTTGGTGCACATAGGTGAGCCTAGTTGTTTTAGGTTTTGTGCTTGGCAAATTAACCGCTAGGTTTATTCCGCATTTGTTCAAGGCTAAACCGTAATTATTTTAAAGTGCCTATTCACCCCCTCTAGGCGACATCCACGATCTTTCAATTGGTATCAGAGCATCGTCTCTCTTTATAGGACTTAACTGCCTAGAGAGTAAGGATGTCGACTAGGGGTTTAGGATTCTCTGACACTCTTAGTTTCGATGGCACAAATTTTGATGTTTGGGTAATTCGCATGCTTAATCTCTTTAGGGTCATGGACCCAAATTTAGAGCGAATTGTAGTTATGGGTTTTTCTCCTCCAAAGGATCCCCAAAGATTATCTTTAGAGGATGAGAAAAACTCTTATCTCAATGCTCAAGCTTCTAATGTGCTTTTCGATGCTTTGTGCAATGTAGTTATATTTCAACTCATGCCGTTCCGGGATGCTCATGAGTTGTGGACAAAGCTTCAAGATAAATATGGAGTGTCCAAGTTTTGTGGGGATAATTGTTCTCCCTCCACATCCGGCCGTATAGTCTTCTCAACTTCTTCTACTTCACCTACATGTGGTTTGCCACAAGGTAATGATATGGTGAGTAGTGTTGGTCATTGCAATGATGATAGTGTGTTTATTATGGATGATCCTTCATCACTATCTTATTGCAATGCTCCTTTTTTGGGCTTTAACACTTCGAGCACTCCAAATGTTTCACATGCTTGTGTTGATAGTCCTTGCATATCATGTAGAAATTGCTTGACTAAATCTCATGATGATATGTTTACTATGTCTTGTTGCCGTGATAAAAATGCATATATGTCCTTGAATTGTTGTGCTAACAATGTAGAGGAAACCCGACACCCCATGGAACAAGATGTGGTCTTGAATGGTGCTTCAATGGATCCTACATCATCATCTATTGCATTTTGCCTTATGGCCAAGGCTTCAAAGGTATCTCCCACTTTGAATCCCAATATATCTTGTGATGATGGCAAGAGTGATGATGATGTTGATTATGATGAAGAGAATGATAATGTTGCCTCCTTAAAAACTAAGGGGGAAATGATTTTTAAAGCTCTTCACAAAAATAAACTTGCTCGTTCCAACTTTATGGAAATCATGTCTATTGCCATTGAAGGCAAGAAATACATTGAGGAGTTGGAATCTCATCTAGAGGAGCATGAGGTCTCCATTGAGAAAATGGAATCTCATGAGCGTGATTACGCAAATGAGATCGCGGAGCTATCTCAAGCTCTCGAACATGAACAAACCACATCCGAATCTCTTGAGGAGACCTTTGCTCTAGAATTATCTAGAATAAAGGAATCTCGTGATAGAGCACTCGAGGTGGACAAAGATTTCAAAACTAAAAATGCTAAGCTTGAAGTTGCTCATGCTAGACTCCTTGAGGATTTTGAGCACCTCGAAAATGGCTCAAGGGTCATCAAGGGTGAGCTCATCAAACTCACCGAGTCTCATGCTCAACTTGAAGCTTCTTACTTAAAAGAGCTTGCCAAGGTGTCCTCTCCTATTGTTGTTAATGATGATGCTTGGGATACTAACTCTATTACTTGTGAAGCATCCATTTTGAAGGAGAATGTTGAGCTTCGGGCTCAACTTGAATTGCTATCTAGCAATTATGGAAAATTGGAAGAAAACCATGAAAAGCTCTCAAGCTCTCATGATGATCTTCTAGTATCCCATAATGAGCTAAAGATAGCTCATGAGGCCATGATTTCTAAGGTAACATCTAGTCAGCCTCATGTGGATACTAGCACTACTTCTAGTCAAAATGCTATATTGCCATGTGCTAGTCCTTGTAATTCATCTACTCACAATGTTGGTACATCTTGTGATGAATTGCTTTCCTTGCCTTGTTGCTCTAACGATGAAGCTTATACTTCCTCTAGTACTTGTGTTGAGACTAACCATGTAGAGGAAATCAAAGAGCTCAAGGCCCAAGTCACTTCTTTGAAGAAAGACTTGGAAAAGAGTCATGAAGGTAAATCCACACTCAACAATATCTTGAGTGTGCAAAAATCCCCCAATGACAAAGGTGGACTTGGATTCAACTCCAATAAGAAGAAGAGGTCCAAGATGATCAAGAAGAAGGGCCAAGAACAAGTCAAGAATTCGGCCAAGATTATTTGCTTCAAGTGCAAAATTGAAGGGCATCATGCTAGATCTTGCCCATTGAAGAAGAAACCCATTAGTGACAAGCAACAAGGGAAGCGGCGACAAGTTCATTCTCATGCTCAATCTCAAGTTGAAGAAAAGCCTCTTCCCAAGAAGACTCAAGATTATGCTTCTCAAGTTGAGAAATCAAGTGAGAAGAAAGTGAAGAGTAGACGTTGCAAACTATGTAGCGAGAAAGGTCACCTCGCCTCTTCATGCACTAGTGGTAACTTATCCAACCAAATTATTATTGATGATATCTATTCTCTTGGGAAGGATAATGTTGGCAATGTGTTTGCCAAATTTGTTGGTGCTCAAAGTGGTGTCAAGAAAAGAACCATTTGGGTAGCCAAGCCTATTGTGACTAACCTCTTAGAACCCAACTTTGTTGGGGACCAACAAGCTCAAACTTGATCAATATGTGATATTGGAGGTCTTTGGAGACTTGGCTACATTATAAAGAATTAAGGGGACTTCGTCATTCTTATTGTCTCAAGACAAGTCATTCGGGTTATCAAGTTTCTATCTTATATCCAATGTTCCTCCTTGCGGTAACTCGTGCTTAAATTGTTTACTTGAAAGTTACTTGCCTCTTAGCATGTTGTGGTTTTGTACCATGCATGTGCTTGTATATGTTGTGCTTCCAATTTGCTTATCTTGAGAAATCAAGTATGTGTATGTTGGTTTGCACATCACGTACGTGTGTGTTGTGTGTTGAGCCTTTTTGCATCTTGTTTATTTCTTAGTTGGCTCTTGTGAGAGATTAATGGAATATCCCATTATGGGGGAGTGATGTGCTTTGTGCACCTCACAATCCTATAAATGTGTGTACATGAGTAATACCATCTAGTATTGATATTTCAAGATTATCTAGTCACTATGTGGTATGTCTTCTCATGAGAAATTCAAATTCTAAATAGTCCATTAATTATCTCTTGTTGGTTCCTTTTATTTGCCTCTTGTTTATCCTTAATTGGTATCACATTATGGGGGAGTAATATGCTATGTGTATATTACTAGCCTAGAAAATGTGTACATTTGAGATATTGTCACCTAGTGTTGATATTATAAATTATCTTGTTCCTAGGTGGCATGTTAGCTCTACAAGTTGCAATTTGCTTTTTTGTTTGGTGTGAAGATGATGTCAGATATCCTTGTTATCTACCACCGAGAATTATTTCCAAATACTTCTTGTCTTTTGACAATTGGTACTCACTTATGTGTGGTAGAAATTATTGATCATCTTTACATTGTCCTTTGCTTTTATTTGCTTTATCTCTTGCCTAGGATTGTGTCAACTCCCATTGTATTCCATACCACTTGTGGATCTTGTTAATTTCTTGACCTTGTCTAGTGTTTTCTAGATATAGTGAAAGTGGCGATCCCACCTCGTGCATTTTGTATTCAAATGCAAATTCTCTATAA
Source organism: Triticum aestivum (assembly GCF_018294505.1). NCBI lineage: Eukaryota > Viridiplantae > Streptophyta > Magnoliopsida > Poales > Poaceae > Triticum > Triticum aestivum. The sequence goes on from NC_057800.1 coordinate 489,691,998, forward strand.
TGCACTAGTCTTGGGGGAGCTATCCTATTCTCTATAAAATACTCATCTTGTGATCCTTATCAAGTGTGTGTTTGTGGAAGGCAAGCCGTTTCTTTTTGGTGCTTTGTGCCATCATGAAACTTTGTAGAGGGCTTGGTTTGTTTGGAACTATTCTCTCTTTTGGGAGTTTGACATCTTTCTTTTTGAGTGTATCAATGGATATCTCATTCCTTGATGTATCTTTTATGGATATCCTCCAAGTGATGATTTATTCATTTGGTATCTTTTCTTCGCTTGGTATTTCTTTGTCTTTTGGTCTCGGTTCTTGAAAGTCTTGAGCATGCATATTTACTTCTTGTAGTTTCTTTGGCACGTTTTCTTTCTTTGACCCAATATATAGGGGGAACTCCACCAAGTCTCAAATTGGATGAGATGTGCATGAAATTCATTTTCATATCTATATGCACATATTTATGTGGAGTTTGTCCTATGTGTTGTTGGTTCTCTAACTCTTTGGTCCCAATGAGTTTGGGTACCATTTTGTTTGTGTTGTTGTTATAGGAACAAGTGGAGATGCATTGGATGCTCAGCTCACTCACAAGGAAGGTGGTGTCACCATGTGCTTATTGGAGTCAAGCTAGGATGATTAATGAACTACTATCTACCTTTAATTGGCATCTACTACATCCATCCAATGGTATCTCGGTAACAAGTATCATCATCTACTTCATGCACACATTTCTTCCATCAACCCTTCGTAGGTTGTATCATGGCATGTTATACATTCTCTCTTGTGATACTTGTTTCCTTTCTCAAAGCATCCCAACAATGATGTCTTGTTGCTAGTTGTGATGTCTTTGATGTTCGTGTGGTTGGAATTCATTTATATGCAATAATACCATATCTAGCCTTGTGCTATGCTCTCAAGCAAATATCTTATTGGTATATGTATGACTTCCGTTTGGATATCTTGTTCCTTCATGTTGTAACTATTTCGGGTGTACATCCTTCTTTGTAGATATATATCATCATGATCTAGTCTACCTAGAACCATATACACTTGAGAGAAATTACATCTCTAGATGATATCCTTTCTTTCAGGTCCACCTTGTCTTTCTTATGTTATTTCTTTGGTGGCTCCGTGAAAGCTTTTGCCTTGAGTGCATGTCTTCTATCGTTGCATCTTGATGCGCTCTTGTGTGGTGAACATTATTTTCCTCATGCTTTTCTTTACGAGGTTTTTGCCATCTTAATTGGCATCCCTCGTCTTGACGCGCCTTTCATCTTCTATCTTCACCGCGGGTTGTCACAAGCATAGGTTCTCTATATGCTTATTAGTAAGCTTGTGAACCCATTTGCTTGTTGTGTGTGGGAATGATAGGCCTTGCACTGTGTTGCCTCAATCTTTCAAGACTTTATTGATGCTTAATGCTCATCCGTACATTAGTCTTCTCAAGTGCATTGCCTTGACTCACACACATCATTTTGGTTGAGCCCATTCTTAAGTTGCCTTTTTCACTTATTGCTCAACCATGTGTTTGTTACATTTACTAGGCTTAGTTTCCTATATGCTCACTTGCACTTGTTGTAAGTTTCTATTGATTTTGGGGGAGCTATGATCCTATTTTGTGCACTTTGTATCCAAATACAAAAATTCTTATGTGTGCACAAATCATGGGGAGCTTCTCTAGTTTCTGTAGAACACTCCTTTGCTCTTATCATAATATCCTTTATTCATGTAGCTCGTAGAATCTTTGTCCTAGTTGGTTCAATTGGTATCTTTTGATAGCTTGCTTCAATTGGTATCTTTTGATTACTTGATTGCTTGTTTCTCTCTTTGTTATGTCCTTGTGGCATATCATTCCTTTAGCAATCTTAGTGCATCAATATAGTTGGTCTTCCTCCAAGTATTACCGTTGGATATGTGTATTGCATTCCACTCTCTTGTTGAGAAATACACAATTTATGGAGGAACACAATTTATATTGGCCTTCTATGCTTTTCGCCCATTTTGGCAATCGATGCCAATGGGGGAGAAGTTTCAGAGAGTTTTGTGGAGAAGTCTTCAGAGTTTTCTCCTTGCTTTGGTTTTGTTCTTAAGCATTTGCATCTCATACACATGCATTATTGGTTGTTGCATTGCTTGGTGATGCATAATTCCTTGTATAAACTCTCGGGAAAGTGATTGTCATCAATTACCAAAATGGGGGAGATTGAAAGAACATGCGGTGCCCCCATGTTTGGTTTTGGTAATTGATGACAATATCTATGGACTAATGGTTTCCTTGAGTTATATTTGAAGGTTTTGTCCATAGGCTTTTCTTGGAGTACATGTGTTGGTTTCAAGGAGAGTTTGTGTCGACCAAGGTGCTATTCAAGGAATTATCCAAAGATTGGTCATTTGAGAGTTGAGCTTATTGCAAGCATGTCTTGAAGAAGAAGATTGTGTGATCATTCATGTTTACCTTTGAGGGAGACCTGGATTAGGAGGTGTTCGGATAGCCGAACTATACCTTCCAGCTGGACTCCTGGACTATGAAGATACAAGATTGAAGACTCCGCCCCGTGTCCGGAAGGGACTTTCCTTGGCGTGGAAGGCAAGCTTGGCGATACGGATGTTCAGATCTCCTACCATTGTAACCGACTTTATGTAACCCTAACCCTCTCCGGTGTCTATATAAACCGGAGGGTTTTAGTCCGTAGGACAACATACACATCAACAATCATACCATAGGCTAGCTTCTAGGGTTTAGCCTCTCTGATCTCGTGGTAGATCAACTCTTGTACTACCCATATCATCAATATTAATCAAGTAGGACGTAGGGTTTTAGCTCCATCGAGAGGGCCCGAACCTGGGTAAAACTTCGTGTCCCCTGCCTCCTGTTACCATCCGGCCTAGACGCACAGTTCGGGATCCCCTACCCGAGATCCGCCGGTTTTGACACCGACATTGGTGCTTTCATTGAGAGTTCCTTTGTGCCGTCGCCGTCAGGCCCGATGGCTCCTACGATCACCAATGGCGATGCAGTCCAGGGTGAGACCTTCCTCCCCGGACAGATCTTCGTCTTTGGCGGCTTTGCACTACGGGCCGATTCACTTGGCCATCTAGAGCAGATCGAAAGCTACACCCCTGGCTGTCAGGTCAGATTCGGAAGTTTAAACTACATGGCCGACATCCGCGGGGACTTGATCTTCCACGGATTTGAACCACTGCCGAGCGCGCCGCACTGTCACGACGAGCATGATCTAGCTCTGCCGCCGAACAGTGCCCTGGAGGCCGCACCCGCATCGGCTCTGACCCTTAGTTCGGAGCCGACCGCGCTGATCGAGGATGGGCGGTTGGACGCCACCTTGGGGGCTACGATCCCAACGGCGGTTGAGCCGAACACCAGCCCCGTACTCTGCAAGACTCATGACTCCATGGAGCCGGATTCTTCTCCGGACTCCGAACCCTCCGCGCCCCTGCCGAGCGAATCCGATTGGGTGCCGATCATGGAGTTCACGGTCGCAGACGTCTTTCAGCACTCGCCTTTCGGCGATATCCTGAAATCACTGAAGTCTCTCTCTTTGTCAGGAGAGCCCTGGCCGGACTACGGTCAGCAAGGTTGGGGTACGGACGATGAAGAAATTCAAAACCCACCCACCACCCACTTTGTAGCCACTGTCGACAACTTAACCGACATGCTCGACTTCAACTCCGAAGACATCGATGGTATGGACACCGATGAAGGAGATGATGAAGAACCAGCGCCTACTAGGCCTTGGAAAGCCACCTCGTCATATGACATATACATGGTGGACACCCCAAAAGAGGGAGAGGGCGATGGAACAGCGGAGGATGACCCCTCCAAGAAACAGCAAAAGCGCCAGCGTCAGCGGCGCCGCTCAAAATCCCGCCAACACAAAAACGGCGATTCCAGCACGGGAGATAATAATACCCCAGAAAGCGCCGAAGGCCATCCCCCTGAGCAAGATTTAGCACAGGAGGATGGAGAAACCAGCCCTCATGAGAGAGCGGCCGACAGAGAGGTCGAGGACGATAATTGTATGCCTCCCTCCGAAGACGAGGCAAGCCTCGACGACGACGAATTCGCCGTGCCAGAGGATCCCGTCGAACAAGAGCGTTTTCAACGCAGGCTTATGGCCATGGCAAGAAGCCTCAAGAAAAAACAGCAACAACTTAAAGCTGATCAAGATCGGCTAGTCGGTAGATGGACTGAAGTCCTTGCGGCCGAAGAGCATAAACCTCAGTAGCCCTACGTAGCCGATTCGTTCGGCCGAAGAGCATAAACCTCAGTAGCCCTACGCATTCCTCGACAATTTCCAGGGCACTTATGTGCGACCCCCAGATGCTGACGACCTAAGCCACGTAATTCAGCAGCCAAACAAATCGGCCAGGCAATTCTGGACACAGTTCCTAACAAAGAAAAATCAAAAACTCGACTATCCGGACGCAGAGGCCTTAGCAGCCTTCAAGCATTATATCCGTGACGAGTGGCTTGCCCGGCACCTAGGACAGGAGAAGCCGAAATCTATGGCAGCACTCACGGCACTCATGACCTGCTTTTGCGCGGGAGAAGATAGTTGGCTTGCTCGTAGCAACAATATGACCAAGAACCCTGGTCGTTCGGACACTAGGGACATTAGTGGCAGGTCGCGTCGCAACCAGCAGAAGCGCCGCATCAACAGCGACAATGCTAAGGATACGGCAGTTAATGCCGGATTCAGAGGCTCTAAATCTGGTCAGCGGAAAAAGTCATTCAAAAGGAATCCTAGGGGACCGTCCAGCTTGGACCGAATACTCGACCGCTTGTGCCAAATACATGGCACCCCCAAAAAGCCGGCCAATCACACCAACAGGGATTGTTGGGTGTTCAAGCAGACATGCAGATTAAGCGCCGACAATGAGAACAAGGGGCTGCATAGCAATGATGACGAGGAGCCCCGGCCGCCGAACAACAATGGACAGAAGGTTTTCCCCCACAAGTGCGGACGGTGAACATGATATACGCCACCTACGTCCCCAAGAGGGAGCAGAAGTGCGCGTTAAGGGACGTATACGTGGTAGAGCCAGTCGCCCCAAAGTTCAACCCATGGTCCTCCTGCCCGATCACCTTTGATCGAAGAGACCATCCCACTAGCATCCGTCATGGCGGATTTGCCGCATTGGTTCTCGACCCGATTATTGACGGATTTCATGTCACTAGAGTCCTTATGGACGGCGGCAGTAGCCTGAACCTGCTTTACTAGGATACAATGCGGAAAATGGGCATAGATCCCTCGAGGATTAAGCCCACCAAAACGACCTTTAAAGGCGTATTACCAGGTGTAGAGGCCAGCTGTACAGGCTCAGTCACACTTGAAGTGGTCTTCGGATCTCCGGATAATTTCTGAAGCGAGGAGTTAATCTTCGACATAGTCACGTTCCGCAGTGGCTACCATGCACTGCTCGGGCGAACCGCATTCGCCAAGTTCAATGCGGTCCCGCACTACGCATACCTTAAGCTCAAGATGCCAGGCCCTCGAGGAGTAATTACAGTCAATGGAAACACCGAACGCTCCCTCCGAACGGAGGAGCACACGGCGGCCCTTGCAGCGGAAGTACAAAGCAGCCTCTCCAGGCAGTTCTCCAGTCCGGCGATTAAACGTCCGGACATAGTCAAGCGCGCCCGGAGTAACCTACAACAAGACCGCCTGGCACGTTCCGAGCAGGCGTAGTAATGCGGCCCCAACCCCAACCCCCGCAAAAAGGACTCTACTCTTTGGAAGGCTTGTTCGGCAGTTCAATTGCCGCACAAACAATGCAAGGACCAAGGAAGCAGACAAGCTATGCCGCATTACGGAAATCCCAGGTGGTCTCTATCACGAGCAGTATACCTGTTTCGCATACTATTCCGCAGCTTGCCCCTGGAGCAGACATGTTAAATAGTCCTGTAAGTGCATCTAGTGCCACCCCTAGTTGGTTTTGGAGTATTGACGACAAACCTAGTTGAGGGACTAATGTGTTTGTGAGAATTGCAGGATAACACAGGTAGAAGTCCCTCATTGATTCGGTTTTCCTACCAGAGATGACCCCTAAAAATGTATGAAGACATTGAAGTCAAAGGTGGTATATGAAGATATTCACATTGGAGACTATGACAAGAGAAGACACCACATGAAGCCTATGGAGCTCGAAGACTTAGATCTTTCGTAGTTCTTTTTCTTTTGTGTTGAGTCACATGAACCACCGTACTGTTAAGTGGGGTCCAAGAGAACCAGTCAGAATGACTGAAGTGATGCCTAACCAAAAACCTATGTCTTCGAGTGAAGACTATGAGAGCGAATCTTGTCCAGAGTCGGACAAGTCAACTTTGCTTGCAGCCCAAGTAAAGTTGCCGTGTGAGTTTGAAATTTGAATGTTGGAACACGTGTCAGTTCCTTAGTGACCCAGGGTCATTTTGGACAAATCAGGTCGGGTTGCCAAGTGGCTATAAATAGCTCACCCCCTACAACCATAAACAGTTGGCTGCTCAGACTGAGAGTACGGCTTTTGTCGTTTGAGAGCAACCCACCTTGAAGCCTTTGAGAGAGAATTCCTTACGAGGATAAAGCCCTAAGCACCCAGAGCCAAAGAGAATTAGGCATCACTTAAGTCTTCTTGTCTGTGTGATCTGAAGACTTATTACACTTGAGGATTGTGCATCCTCCAGCCGGTTAGGCGTCACGTTCTGAGCATCCAAGAGACATTGTGGATTGTCGGTGAACGAAGTCTATGAAGGTTTGGGAGTCTACCTTGAAGACTTACCAGAGTGATTGGGCGAGGTCTGTGTGACCTTAGCTCAAGGGGAATACGGTGAGGACTGGGTGTCCTGAGCTGCGTGTTCAGGACTGTGTGTCCGAGACTGTGTGTCCTAAGGTTTAAATACCTAGCCGTCCTAACCAGATGTACAGTTGTCACAGCAACTGGAACTGGTCCAAAAAATCATTGTCTTCAACGAGTCACTGGTTCCATCTTCCCTTCCCTTTACTTACTGTTACTCCTTGTGAAGTCATTGTATGCTTGCACTATCTTTTGTCTTCACTGAGTGACTGCGTGTTCTGTCTGGCTTCACAATATCTTCCTACCTGATCCTTACTACATTGCTGCTATTAGTCATTGCGCTTTCACTCTATTGAATACTTGACTATGGCCTGCCTAGTGTAGTCTACCTTCCGCTGCAGGGTATTAGGTTTATTTCTATCGTTTGTCTTCATAACTCCCACGTTTTGAAGACTTTCATAAAAATCACCTATTCACCCCCCCCTCTAGTCGATATAACGCACTTTCAATTGGTATCAGAGCAAGGTGCTCCCTTGTTCTGTGTGATTCGTTTAACCACCTGGAGTTTTAGCTATGTCGACTGCAGGGATAATTAAAGTCTCCGCTGCGTGCCCCGTCTTCGATGGAACTGAATATCCCTACTGGAAGAATAAGGATGCGCATGCATCTTGAAGCCATTGACGTCGACCTATGGTATGTCATCGAAAACGGCGTTCCCAAGGCTGGAGAAGGTGTCACTGCTGCTGATGTCAAGAAATTCATTCAACTGGACTCTACTGCCAAGAATATCATCTGTGGTCATCTGACCAAAGGACAGTATGGCCGTGTGAGTGCTTTGAAGACATCTAAGTTGGTCTGAGACTGGCTCTCCAAGGTCAATGAAGGCATCCCAACCCAGAGAGATCAGAGAATCAGTGTCCTTCGTAACCTCTTCAACCGCTTCAAGCGAAATGACAATGAGAATGTCCAGCTCACATTTGACCGACTCACCGACATCACAAATGAGCTTCAAGCCCTCGGCGCTACTGAGATCACCAAACATGAAGTCGTCAAGACACTACTGAGATCACTTGATAGTTCGTTTGACATTCTAGCCCTGATGATTCAAGAATGTCCTGATTTCAAGACACTCGATCCGTTTGACATACTTGAGAGGCTCAACACACATGAGTTTCAGCTTTCTGAGAAAAGAGATATCTACGGTCCAAACTATGGGCGAACTCGTGCCTTGAAGGCAAAAGTTGTCTCCTCATCTGAAGAAGAATCTGACAGCAGTTCTGATGATCCTGAAGACATTGGAAGGGAACTTGCTATGTTTGTCAAGAAGTTCCAAAAATTCACCAAGAAGAAAGGCTTCAGAAAGTCTTCCCGATCAAGCTCAAGGAATGATGAAGCTTCTACTCATGACTACAAGAAGAAAACATGTCACAAGTGCAAGAAACTTGGCCACTTCATCTCTGAATGTCCACAGTGGGACAATGAGAACAAAAAGAAGAAGAAGAGCAAGGAATATGACTCTGGCGACAAGAAGAAGAAGAAATACTCAAAGTCTTCTTCCAAGTCTTCCTCAAAGTCTTCATCACACAAGAAGAGCTCATCTGGCAAGGCACGTGCGTTTGTTGGCAAGGAAATGGATTCAGAGGAGGAGTCTGCTTCTGAGAAGGCGGAGGTGGAGTCTGAGTAGGAGTCCGATTCAGGCGTCGCAAGTCTGGCTACAGCATACGTTGCCAAGTCCATCTTCAACATTGAATACAATGACTTCATCACCGACACCGACGCAAATGACAAGGACTACTCCGCTTCTACCTACTGCTTCATGGCACGCGGTGCCAAGGTAAACACACGCACTACTCACTATCAAACATCTAGTGACGATGACTCTGATTGTGGTTCAAAACCCAGCTACAAAACACTTGCTAAAATTGCAACTGAACAACAGAAAGCTATGGAACATATTCAAAAACTGTTAGACAGAAGTGATGATCTGTTAGGTGCTGAAATGACTCGATCTGAATCCTTAATTGAAGACATAAAAAATCTTCACGTTAAGTATCAGGAACTTGAAAGTCGTCATGAAACTCTCTCAACAACTCATGAAAAGCTTTCCTATGATTATCTTCAAAGGAAGCAAGATCTTGAGAAATTGAGAGCGGCTCATGAAGATCTTCAAAAGGAAAACGAGTCACTTCGCGTCAAACAGATCAGTTCCGCTCAAGAAGGATTTGAACCACCATGTCTTAAATGCATTGAGCGTGATAATGCTACTTCTGTTGCTGAATGTTCTACTGCTACTACTGTTGCAATATCTTCAACTGTTGATGTGGTAACTAACCCCTCTGCTGAGGATACCACTGCTATTGCTGATGAGAATGCTAGGTTGAAGACATTGCTTGAAACAGGGATGTACAAAAGTCTTAAAGGGCATCAGACACTATGTGATGTCCTCAAAAAGCAGATTCTGAACCGAAACCCGAGGAAAGAGGGTGTTGGGTTCGTAAGGAAAATAAATGCTGATGGCTCTTACTAGAAACCTGAGCAGTACCCCAAAACCATGTGGGTTGCTGCAAAGGAACCTTCAGCAGATCCATCCAATCTATCTGGCTTCACTTGTGCTAACCCCATTATCATTGATGAATCCTTTGATGCAGACTATATACTGTTTAAGAATCAGAATGGTGAAGTGTTTGCCAGGTACATTGGTACTAACTGCAGGAATGGACCGCCTATGAAGAAGATCTGGGGTTCCGAAAAGGTGTCTAGAGAATCTTCCTGTGAATGTCATCATGACACCTCACATGAAGAAGACAAACCTCAGACCAAAGGCTTCATACGGTCCAAAGGCTTCATACAGACAGAGGACTCACCTGAGTCGCACTAACGCAAATGTTTTGCAGGGAAACCATACTCAGGCATATGAATATGAGAGAGGTTCATCAAACCGCCATGTTCTTATTCTTATGAGTACTATTGTCCGCCTGCAGGACTGTTTGCTAGGGCTCCAAAGCCAAAATTCTCAGATGCTGCACTTAGACTTATTGCTTCTAAGCCACCCTTGAAGATGTGGGTGGCTAAGAAAGCTTAACTCTCTTTTGCAGGGAAAGGTCTCTAGCAAAAAACCAAAATCGTCTGACGCTATTGCTGGGGACCTTAAACATCTTGTAGGGCGCAAGATCAAATGCCCGAATGGTCTTACTATGTACTTCGTTCCTGAATCGCTTGCTACTCTCCCTATTAGTTCTAATCTGGACCTAAGCTTTCATAACCCATTGGTTCGTCAAATGTTTTTGCTTCACAATGCTCTTGGTGAAGCCTATCCCCCTAACTGCACTGTAGGGTACGACACCAGCGTCTTCAGAATGGATTATTGATAGTGGGTGTACAAATCACATGACTGGCAAAAGAAGCCTTCTTATGGACTCAACCTTACATCCATCCGACAAGAGCCACATCACATTTGCTGACACTGGTAAAAGTAAGGTATTGGGTCTAGGTAGAGTTGCAATCTCAAGGGATCAACACATGGATAAAGTCATGCTTGTTGAATCCCTTGGCTTCAACTTAATGTCTGTCTCGATGCTTTGCGATTTGAACATGATCGTAATATTTTGAAAATATCGTTGCCTTGTACTAATGGAATCTGACAAGTCTCTAGTATTTGCAGGGTATCGAAAAGATGATTTGTACGTGGTAGATTTCTCAGCAGGACCACAGCTTGCCGTATGTCTTCTAGCAAAAGCTTCAGAATGTTGGCTCTGGCATCGGAGGCTTGGGCATGCTGGCATGAGGAACCTCCACACCCTGGCAAAGAAGAAGCATGTCATAGGCATCGATGGCGTCAAGTTCAAGAAAGATCACTTATGCGGTGCCTGTGAGGCAGGAAAGATGACGAGGGCCAAACATCCCTTGAAGACAATCATGACCACTACTCGACCCTTCGAACTGCTTCACATGGATCTTTTCGGTCCCACTCATTACTCAACTCTTACTACTATTGCTTGCCTCTATGGCTTTGTTATTGTTGATGATTATTCTAGATATACTTGGGTGCACATAATCCTTTACAAGACTGAAGTGCAGGATGTCTTCAGACGCTTCGCAAATCGAGCTATGAACAATTATGGCGCCAAGATAAAGCACATCAGAAGTGACAATGGCACTGAATTCAAGAACACTGGCCTTGATACATATCTTGATACCTTGGGCATCACACATGAATTCTCGGCCCCATACACGCCACAGCAGAATGGCGTCGTCGAACGCAAGAATAGAACACTCATTGAGATGGCCAGAACGATGCTAGATGAATACAAGACCCCAAGAAAATTCTGGCCTGAAGCCATTGATACTGCATGCCATACAATCAATCCTGTTTATCTTCACAAGCTTCTGAACAAGACATCTTATGAGCTCCTTACTGGCAAGAAGCCAAATGTCAGTTACTTCAGAGTATTTGGCGCAAGGTGCTGGATCAAGGATCCACATCACACCTCAAAGTTTGCACCAAAAGCACATGAGGGTTTTATGCTTGGATATGGAAAGGATTCGCACTCCTACAGAGTCTTCAATCTCTTTCATTACGAAGTGGTTGAAATAGTGGATGTGCGGTTCGATGAGACCAATGGTTCACAAAGAGAGCAACTGCCAAATGTGCTAGATGAAGTTCCATCTAGTGAATCAATCAAGCTAATGGGAACTGGAGAAATTATACCTTCTGAAGCTCATCCTAAAGAAGAACTTATCATCTCAGCACCTGATCAACATGAAGACAATGCTCAGCCTCAAGACATTCCTTCTAACAACGACAATGATCAGCAAGAGCAAACTCTTCGCCCTGTACATCCTCCCATTGCCAATGAAGTGCAGATTGAAAGAATAATTGATAGCATCAATGCACCCGGTCCACTCACTCGTTCAAGGGCAACTCAGCTAGCAAATTTCTGTGGGCACTTTGCATTCGTCTCAATAACAGAACCCAAGAAAGTTGAAGAAGCCTTCATGGAACCTGAATGGATTCAAGCTATGCAAGAAGAGCTTCAACAGTTTGAGCTGAATAATGTATGGGAACTAGTTAAGCATCCTGATCCACGGAAGCACAATATAATAGGCACCAAATGGATATACCGCAACAAGCAAGATGAGCATGGTCAAGTTGTTAGAAACAAAGCACGTCTCGTTGCTCAAGGATATACTCAAGTGGAAGGCATTGACTTCGATGAAACATTTGCTCCTGTGGCTAGACTTGAAGCCATACGCATACTGCTGGCCTATGCAAATCATCATAACATACTTCTATATCAAATGGATGTGAAGAGTGCTTTTCTCAATGGCAAGATTGAAGAAGAAGTGTATGTTGCACAACCGCCTGGCTTTGAAGATCCAAAACACCCTGACATGGTATACAAGCTCAACAAGGCACTGTATGGCCTCAAACAAGCCCCTCGGGCCTGGTATGACACACTCAAATACTTCCTGAAGAGCAAAGGCTTCATACTTGGTTCCCTAGACCCCAGTCTCTTCACGAAGACATATGATGGTGAACTATTTGTGTGCCAAATATATGTGGATGACATTATCTTCGGCTGCACCAATCAGAAGTACAGTGAAGAGTTTGGATATATGATGCAAGAGCAATATCAGATGTGCATGATGGGGGAGCTGAAGTTCTTCCTCGGTCTTCAAATACGACAACAACGCAATGGCATCTTCATATCTCAAGAGAAGTATCTCAAAGATTGCCTGAAGAAGTTTGGTATGCAAGACTGCAAAGGCTTCACAACACCAATGCCAGCCAAACATCATCTGGGTCCCGACGACAATGAATTCTTACAGCATCACATAAATTCTCCTGAAGCCAGTTCCTGTTGGTCCAGCAAGCGAAAACCTTTGAATCCTTTGAACGTGTTGAAGCCTTTCAAGTTAAAGTTTATGGCTTCAGAGAAAACAGCAAGGAAGGGTGGCAGAAAGCGTCGTGGAGAAACATCCAGAGATCTGCCAGATGACCTCTCAGAACTGTACAAGACAGATCCTGAAGAGGATTACAATCAGCGCAAGACCCGAATCCAATGGATTCGAAGATATTGGGCAGAACAATGGTTCAAATACCGATTTGTAACCCAGGAATATGCTGAGAAAAACGCCATCAAGAGACCGTGGGGAGACATCCTATACAAGAATCTTCTACCCAGGTCCAGAGATGAAGCCATTGAACAGGGCTTCTATCCCTGCATGGTCCGTGGGCCACAGCCTGCTGATGCACACCCATCATCACTACTATGGTGTCGTGACGACAATCTGTTCAAGCGCAAATTCCAGTTTGCCTAGAACTCAGCGAAGCAGAACAAGAAGACTTTGGGGTTAGACTTCAACCCTGGTCCCTCAGCACCAAGGGCAGATGGCACACGAGATGCAGAACCAAATGTCACCGGTCCTTTCTACAACCTTGAAGGCCTCATCACCCGCATCTTAGTTCAAGGGACTGCAGTGAATGAGCCTGCAGCTGGCGCTGAATCAGATGAAGCGCCTGCAGTGCTGAAGACAAAGAAGCTGAAGAAGCCTAAAGCTTCAAAGCCTGCCCCTTCACCGAAAATCTCACGGGTGAAGCCACTGGCAAGTGCACCTCCTGAACGCAGTGTGCAGTCCGAAGATTTATCACGCATCTCCAAGCCCCAGAAGGCCAAGATGCCTCTGCCACACACCGGCCAAGAGCTAACTGCTGCTGCCATTCTGCGCAATGACGCCATTGATCTGTCAAGTGATGAAGATCTTGCAGATGACGCTCTTGAGCAACTCATCAAGAGCAAAGAAGAAGCAGAAATCTTCAATGATCTGCCTCTCTTTGATGTAACCATCATCCACAACTTCATTGACGAGTGGTTTGACACGCCAAACATCAGCTTTGAAGATCTGCAGCTACCCATTGGCCTCAGTGTCGCCTTCCAAGGCGCCATTGCTTTAGAGCTAGTTGTCGCCCATCGCATTGTTGAACTGAAGCAAAAGATTGACTATGAAAAGGCTTAGTTCAAGAAGCATATGGCCAAGCTCAGTGTGCAAGAAGTGAAGAACTTCAAGATCATGATGCACGAGCTCAAGGAAGCCTTTCTGAAGAAACGTGCAGAAGCTCAGGGCTCGCGTGAGCGCATGAAGGCTCTGGCTGACAGATGTGTGCAAGCCTACAATGAGGCTGAGAAGCACAAGGCCCTTGGGCGTCCTGGCATCGACCCCAGGATGGCCGCAAAGAAGAAGAAGAAGCCTGCTACGCTGAACCCGACGCACCAAGGCAGGAAGCAGTTCCGATTGTCTTCCCAACTAGACTGACTGGCTCGAAGCCAAAAATCCGGTCAACCGCTTCAGAGCTCAAGAAGACAAGGACTGCTGAGGCTGAAGCCAGGAAGAGGAAACATCCTGAAGCCTCTCCTACTGCCCCCTCCAAGAAGAAGAGAAAGACCAAGAAAGATCGGGCTGCTCCCACAGAGCCCTTGATAGTTGAACCCATTTCTATGGTCTATCCTCAAGCTGAACGACAACTGACAATCCATGAGCCTGCTTCCACAGAGGCTCATGAAGCTGAAGACTTTCTAGCAGCTGATCCCATCGCTGCTGAAGACATTGGTCAACATGACCATGTAGAAGATGGTGCAGTCCTTCCTCAGCTCGAGAACAACGAACTCATCAGCATTGGTCGTCCACTGACGCCAATTGCACAGGATGCTTCATGGGAGGATCGCCCACAAGAGGAAGAAGACTATGAGGCCCAGCCCACTCCAACTCCACAGGTGTCGCCCGCGTTGCGCAGGCTTCGCAAAGGTCCAAGGCCTCAAGTCTCTGCTGAAGACATTCCGGCTGCTTCAGCCGCGGAATAAGAAGTTCCCCAAGTTGCCAAGGAGAACGTGCTTGAAAATCTTGCGGCTGCCACAACCACCAATGAAGCTAATGTGGAGCCCTCCCCAACAAAAGCATCAGAAGACAGCGAAGCCACTGATCCCGCCACTTCTATTCCTGAGTCTGCTGTCGGTCCCCAATTCGACTATCATGTTGGGCACAGGCCTCAGGTACAGAAGCCAATCCCAAGATTGCCAAGGTTCCCAGGTCCTGCATCAGCACCTGGCTCCTTCAATATCAATGGCTTCAGGGCATACAACACATTCTTCGATAGCTCCAGGAACCCCTACTCAAGGGAAAGGATATCATCTGATCGGTTCTGGAGCTATCCCCAACGAAGCTATTACTCATGCATTCTTTACAACCAAGGTCGCATCTTCCCACACAAGTGCCTTGACATTGAAGCTATAGCTGGTCTGCCTTGTCTGGAAGAAGCTTTGGATTGCTTCAAGGAAGTTGGACTGCTGTCGTTTGTTACTGACCAAGAGCATTGGAATGAAGAGTTGCTGCTCCAATTCTATGCCACACTTCACATCCGCGGGTATAGCAGAGATCCGAAGACTTGGGTCCTGGAGTGGATGACTGGAAACGTTCATCACGAAGCCAAAGCCTTTGACATCATTGAGCTCACTGGCTTGCCCACTCTTGGCGATCTCTACGAGCATGGCTGTCAGCTGCATAGTGAAGCTATTGAGAGCATCTTTCAGAAGTCTGAACCTGATATGAGTCAGATGCTCAGCATGATGAAGCCATTGCCCCAAGATGCAGCTTATCCCACGGAGTTCTTTGTCGAAGACCTTGAGTATCTACCAAGAACCATTTATCACATCATCAGGCGTACTCTCTGGCCCATCAAAGGGCACTCTCGAAATGCCAAGCTTGAGGGTGCAATGAAGACTTTGATCTTCTATATTCTTCATGGAAAATGCTTCAATGCACAGGACTTCTTCATTCGCCAACTTGCTGCATCAGGCTCTGATCTGTTTGGTTTGAAGTTCTACGCTCCATGGGTAATGCGGCTAATCAAACTTCACTCCGATATCTCATATCATCCATCTGCTCGCAATCATCAGATTTTTCTGCTTGATGTGGATATCTCTATTGAAGCCATCTATCCTGAGCCTGCCAAGGCACCTCTAAGTCTTCAGAATGCAGAGCATCAGAGTTTCTCTCAAAACATTGAAGGAGTTGAAGCAGTCACTCGGGTGTATCCTTTGGCTGGCACTACACGTGCACCACACCCTGCTTCCACTGAAGCCACTGATAGTACAACTACTCCAAGACCCAAGAAGCGCACTCGTGTTCTCAACGACCGAGAGCTTCTTGTGGCTCTTCATCAGAAATAGGATAGGCATCATGACTGGCTGAAGCGTCAGATGAAAAGCCTCTTGGTGGAGGTTAATCGCATTCGCAATCTTGCCACCAAGAATGCTTTCGTTGCCCATGAAACCTGTCGCCGCACCTGGAAAGGGCTAACGATGATGTGCTCTGCAGATAATCTTCAAGAGGATGGCTTCACTGAGCGATTCAAGTTTGACTCCACACCTCCTCGAAGGGCTGTGCTGCTAGGAACTCCATCCCTTGAAGACTCTGAGTTCTCTTCCTCTGCTGCAACAGTGACTGCCAGAGTTATCGAGGATGAAGACGATGCTACTTCACCGCCACCTCCTTCAGCACGCTTCAACTCTGCTCCAAGCTCTTCAGCACCGCCAAACACCACCAACGACCCTGCTACTTCACCTACTCCTCATAGGAACGAGTAGAGGCTCTATGTCTTCAAACCTTTTTGGTCCTTACTGACAAAAGGGGGAGAAGCATATGAGGTTGATAGTCTTCAAGCGGGTCCATATGGGCGGGTGTTTATATTTTGCTTCGTGCTTACAACTCTCGTTTTTCTACATTTGGTTCTTTGAGTTGTAACACTTAAACTCGATGGTCGTCTGATACTTATTTGCCACCTTGTTTTGCGATGATAAATTCCGCATGTGCGACGATAAATTCCGCACTTGGATCATTCTGCAGACGTCCATTTTCCATTATGCATGTCATTATCTTCATATACTTTCACATGCATAGTGGATTGTCATCATAAGTTGAAGTGGATCTCCATAAGTACATCCTGCCATGTGCATTTGCATTCCAAAAGCAAATTACTTATATGCACATCTTCAGGGGGAGCCCTTGCAACTTATGAAGACAATTCCTTATCCTTTACAATCTCACAGATTATATTCCCCGTTGAAAACTTCAACTAGTTTATCATCAATCACCAAAAAGGGGGAGATTGTAAGTGCATCCAGTGCCACCCCTAGTTGGTTTTGGAGTATTGACGACAAACCTAGTTGAGGGACTAATGTGTTTGTGAGAATTGCAGGATAACACAGGTAGAAGTCCCTCATTGATTCGGTTTTCCTACCAGAGATGACCCCTAAAAATGTATGAAGACGTTGAAGTCAAAGGTGGTATATGAAGATATTCACATTGAAGACTATGACAAGAGAAGACACCACATGAAGCCTATGGAGCTCGAAGACTTAGATCTTTCGAAGTTCTTTTTCTTTTGTGTTGAGTCATAGGAACCACCCTACTGTTAAGTGGGGTCCAAGAGAACCAGTCAGAATGACTGAAGTGATGCCTAACCAAAAACCTATGTCTTCGAGTGAAGACTATGAGAGCGAATCTTGTCCAGAGTCGGACAAGTCAGCTTTGCTTGCAGCCGAAGTAAAGTTATCGTGTGAGTTTGAAATCTGAACGTTGGAACACGTGTCAGTTCCTTAGTGACCCAGGGTCATTTCGGACAAATCAAGTCGGGTTGCCAAGTGGCTATAAATAGCTCACCCCTACAACCATAAATGGTTGGCTGCTCAGATAGAGAGTACGGCTTTTGTCGTTTGAGAGCAACCCACCTCGAAGCCTTTGAGAGAGAATTCCTTGCAAGGATAAAGCCCTAAGCACCCAGAGCCAAATAGAATTAGGCATCACTTAAGTCTTCTTGTCTGTGTGATCTGAAGACTTATTACACTTGAGGACTGTGCATCCTCCAGCCGGTTAGGCGTCGCGTTCTGAGCATCCAAGAGACATTGTGGATTGCCGGTGAACGAAGTCTGTGAAGGTTTGGGAGTCTACCTTGAAGACTTACCAGAGTGATTGGGCGAGGTCTGTGTGACCTTAGCTCAAGGGGAATACGGTGAGGACTGGGTGTCCTGAGCTGCATGTTCAGGACTGGGTGTCCGGGACTGTGTGTCCTAAGGTTTAAATACCTAGCCGTCCTAACCAGACATACAGTTGTCACAGCAACTGGAACTGGTCCAACAAATCATTGTCTTCAACGAGTCACTGGTTCCATCTTCCCTTCCCTTTACTTACTGTTACTCCTTGTGAAGTCATTGTATGCTTGCACTATCTTTTGTCTTCACTGAGTGACTGCGTGTTCTATCTGGCTTCACAATATCTTCCTACCTGATCCTTACTACATTGCTGCTATTAGTCATTGCGCTTTCACTCTATTGAATACTTGACTATGGCCTGCCTAGTGTAGTCTACTTCTGCTGCAGGGTATTAGGTTTATTTCTATCGTTTGTCTTCATAACTCCCACGTTTTGAAGACTTTCATAAAAATCGCCTATTCACCCCCCCTCTAGTCGATATAACGCACTTTCAAGTCCAACTTTTTCGTTTATCGCATTACTTGTATCGTTCTGCTTTGATCGCAGTTATTTTAATGAACAATGCATAGCTTTTGTCTATTTTTTGCATTACCTTTATATATATATATATGTTCCTTAATGACATGTTGCACCCGTACACTTTGGTACGGCCAAAATACACCAGGGGCTTCAGTACCCCTCAATATGGTGTGAGAAGTCCGAACACTTTAACAAGTGCGGCACCCCGAACTTATAGCATAATATGCATTGGCTCCGAATCATGTCTTGGGTCAATAGTTGGGTTTGCCCGGCTCCTATGTTTTGGTGCCTTACGTTCCGCTATATCGGCTAAGGTAGCACTAGGAGAACCACTGCGATTGTGCCCCGGTTGAGCTGGGTCGAGCACCTCAGTGGAGAAAGCTAAAACTAACCGTCACGATGAGGCGAGAGCTGGTCGCTGTTCGAGAGGTCTTTTCGAGTCCTTAAAGACTTATGCCGCTTAGGGCGAGGAGTCGGCTCTGTCCGGCCAAGGCGTGGATAGCACCCCGAACTCGGTCTTCCGAATACTAGGGGCTTCGCCGAAATTTAAAATTATAGAATTCTATGGCTAAGTGAGAGTGTTCACGCATTATAGTCCGATTGCCTCATTCGTTGGGCTGAGCGCCTCCCTCGAAGGACCCAAATATGGGAAAAAGAGCGCCCAGGTTTATCCCCGAACACCCCAACACTAGCAGCAAGGGGGCAGAAGCCGACGATTCACCATCTCCCAGTATTGATAAACAGCCGCACAGAAGGTAATATTTTAAATTTAAGCAGCATTGCTTAGCACATATGAACAAGTTTTCAGCGCACAGGATAACACGAGCGGGTTTTACTCAAAAAATACATCCTTGGTACATTCATCCGCAACAAGGCGGGCACCCTTCAGAGCATCCTTATAATAATTCTCGAGCTTGCGATGCTCTTTCCCCGGCGGTGGCCCGTCCTTCACAAGCTTCTCCGCATCTAGCTTGCCCCAGTGCACCTTAGCACGGGCAAGGGCCCTACGGGCACCCTCAATGCAGACGGAGCGCTTGATGTCTTCAAGCCTCGGACAGGCCTCCCCCAGCCGCCGCACCAGCCCAAAATAGCTCCCAGGCAGAGCCTCTCCAGGCCACAGCCGAACTAGGAGGCCCTTCATGGCCTGTTCGGCCGCCTTGTGGAGCTCGACCAGTTGCTTCAGCTGGTTGCTTAGGGGCACAGGGTGTCCGGCCTCAGCGTACTGAGACCAGAACACCTTCTCCGTCGAGCTACCCTCCTCGGCTCGGTAGAATGCGGCGGCATCGGATACACTCCGGGGAAGATCTGCAAATGCCCCTGGAGAGCTCCGGATTCGGGTAAGTATCAAGTAACTCACGTTTATATGTTTACTTTGCATAAAAAATGCCTTACCCGCAGCTATCTTCTTCACCTCATCCAACTCCTGAAGGGTCTTCTGGGACTCAGTCTTGGTAGACTTGGCATTTTCTATAGCTGCCGCGAGCTCGGACGCTCGCGTCTTCGAGTCAAGCTCCAAACTCTCATGTTTCTTCATGAGAACCTGGAGCTCTTGCCACACCTTGCCAACCTCAGCCTCATACCTCTCCCGCTCGGTGCACCCGCGGCCGCACTCTTCTCGGCCTCGAGCAGCGCTTGCTTAAGGGTCGCCACCTCAGACGTGGCCCCTACAATAGCCATGTCAATCCTGTCATTTTTTGCAATTGCGCCTTTTTATATACATATTCAAACAGGGTATTTCTTACCTTCCTTCTCCTCGAGCTGCTTCTTGGCACGCCTGAGCTCTTGCTCGGACTTCTCGAGGCTCTGCTTCAGCACGTCCACTTCCGCAGTCAGTGCGGCGGACGCTAGCAGAGAAGCCTGCATACGCATATTGACTCCTTTTGTTAGACTCGTGTGAATTCTTTGATTCTCTATTCGGCTTTTCTTCCCGAACGCCCAACAGAGCATCAGGGGCTACTGTCTATGCGGTAATATTATTTAAACATTCTTTACTTACCTCAAAGCCTGTTAAAAGGCTTGTACAAGCTTCAGTCCGTCCGCTTTTGGCGGACTGAACCTTCTGGATCACCGCACTCATAATAGTGCGGTGCCCCTCGTCGATGGAGGCACCTTGGAGCGCCTCCAACATATTGTCCGGCGCCTCCGGTTGGACGGAGGTCACCGGCACGGTAGGATTGCTCCTCTTGGAAGGAGGTCGCCCGCCGGACTCTGGAACCTTTGAAGATTCCGGAGCTGTGTCCGGCCTTAAGCCGGACTTGGAGCCCTGGGGGGTTTCCTCCCCTTTACTCCTGGAGTCCGGGAGGTCGCCTTGCGGCGCCTCCAGGACCACCTCCTCACGGCTTGGAACCTGTTGGGACAACACTTCGGTGTCGTCCGTAGGGCGGGGGGGATGAAGCCGTCGGAAGCGAGTTCACATCCGACGGGTCCAGTGAGCCGCTCGACGATTCGTCGAGCCGGTCTTTGGGTGGGCTGCATAAACATGTTCGACATACGGGAAAGCTGTGCAAAAAACGAATACTATGAGTCACTCCGGTATCCGGATACTTACGATTTCGCCAGGGGCTTGGCCCTGGGCTGCCACTCCTCTTCGTCATCGGTGGAGCAGTCCGGAGGAAGGGTTTTCCCCTTCTTGGACCCTCCGGCCTCCTCAGAGAAGGCGGCCTTCCTTTTCTTCTCTCCTCCCGCTGGAGGGGGAGAGGTCTCTTCTTCTTCCTCCTCGTTCTCACGAGAGGAAGGCGCTTTGGGACCGTCGGATGATGAATCCGACACCTCCTGGCGCTGGGCACTCCTTTGAGTCCCCGCGTCCTTCTTGGCCTTCTTCTCCGGCACCATGTAGGGTGCCGGAACCAGCAGCTTCGCCAAATGGGCGTCCGCTAGGCCTTCGAGCGTAGGAGCCGGACAGTTGATCTATCCGGACGTCACCTCACCTCCCAATACTATCAAAGATAAGGGAACTCAGATCCCGCATAGAGTCAAACTATGAAAAACTGATACCCTGTAAAAGGACAAAAATAGCTTACCGCATGAGTGTGATGCTGAGTACTGAATCCGCGATCCTCGGCAGCGGATGCGGGAGCCTCGGCGCCCTTGAAAAGCATCCTCCGGGCATCTTCGTACATCGTGTCGAAGAGCCTGTTAAGAGTTTGATGTTGCGCCGGGTCGAACTCCCAAAGGTTGAAGGCCCGTGTTGACACGGGAGGATCAGGCGGACGAGCATAACCTGGACTATGTTGACAAGCTTGAGCTTCTTGTCCACCAGGGTTTGGATGCATGTTTGGAGTCCGGTCAGCTCTCCTTTTTTACCCCAAGATAGGCCTGTCTCCTTTCAGGAGGTGAGCCGCATGGGGGGGGATCGGAACTCAGGGGGTGCGACCCATTCGGCATCGCGCGGCTCGGTGATGTAAAACTACCCTGATTGCCACCCCTTCAGGGTCTCCACAAAGGAGCCCTCGAGCCACAAGACGTTGGCCATCTTGCCAACCATGGCACCGCCGCACTCCGCCTGGCTGCCGCGCACAACCTTTGGCTTGACGTTGAAGGTCTTTAGCCATAAGCCAAAATGGGGGCGGATGCAGAGGAAAGCCTCGCACACGACGATAAACGCCGAGATGTTGAGGACGAAGTTCGGGGCCAGATCGTGGAAATCCAGGCCGTAGTAGAACATGAGCCCCCGAAAAAATGGATGCAGAGGGAAGCCCAGTCCACGGAGGAAATGGGGGAGAAATACCACCCTCTCATGGGGCCTAGGAGTGGGGATGAGCTGCCCCTTTTCGGGGAGCCGGTGCGCGATGTCGCTGGCCAGATATCCGGCCTTCCTCAGCTTTTTTATGTGTCCCTCCGTGACGGAGGAGACCATCCACTTACCTCCCGCTCCGGACATGACTGGAGAAGGTTAAGGTTGTAGTGCGGACTTGGGCGCTGGAGCTCGAGTGCGCAAGAATGGATAGGCAGAGGAGGAAGAAGGCGTGGGTGAAAAGGTGGATCCTTATCCCCTTATATGGGTGGACGCGATTATGTGTCCCCACCAGCCTGGTAAAACTTGTTTATCTCCAAGCGCCGTAATCAAAGGCGCGGTTGGGTTACCCACACCGTATTGATAAGGATCCCAGAATAAAGGGACACGATCTCTGCTTTGACAAGACGTGCCAAGAAAACCGCCACGCATAACGCGCTGAGGTGGGATAATGAAACGATTTGGATAAAGGCTTGGCCGTGGCGCGTCGCACCATGGAATACGTCAGCAGATTAGATTTGTGTTAATATTATTATCCTCTCTATGGCAATATGTGGAAACTTATTTTGCAGAGCCGGACACTATCTTTGTGTTCAAGATCTTCTATGAAGTATTTGGAGGAGGAACCCGCCTTGCAATGCCGAAGACAATCTGCGCGCCGGACTCGTCGTCATTGAAGCCTAGTTCAGGGGCTACTGAGGGAGTCCTGGATTAGGGGGTGTTCGGATAGCCGAACTATACCTTCCAGCCGGACACCTGGACTATGAAGATACAAGATTGAAGACTCCGCCCCGTGTCCGGAAGGGACTTTCCTTGGCGTGGAAGGCAAGCTTGGCGATACGGATGTTCAGATCTCCTACCATTGTAACCGACTTTATGTAACCCTAACCCTCTTCGGTGTCTATATAAACCGGAGGGTTTTAGTCCGTAGGACAACATAAACATCAACAATCATACCATAGGCTAGCTTCTAGGGTTTAGCCTCTCTGATCTCCTGGTAGATCAACTCTTGTACTACCCATATCATCAATATTAATCAAGCAGAACGTAGGGTTTTACCTCCATCGAGAGGGCCCGAACCTGGGTAAAACTTCGTGTCCCCTGCCTCCTGTTACCATCCGGCCTAGACGCACAGTTTGGGACCCCCTACCCGAGATCCGCCGGTTTTGACACCGACAACCTTAAAGACATCATCCAAACGAAGAGAGTTGGAAAGATTCAAGGTTGATCAAGACTAAGTCAAGAGTGAATCAAGTTGATCAATTCACAAAGAGTAGAAGATGTACCGAGAGGGATCAAGTGATCCCATGGTATGGTAAGCATTGTCCATTGCACTTTGTGTACTAACCCATGGTTTATGTGAGAGTCTATGTGGGGTTAGGTACGTGTCCATGGGCTTGCGTCAAGAGGATGATATCATACAACCCATGGGAAGGATGACATCAAGTGGTGATCGTCATCAAGATTGCCGTGTGCAATTTCAAGTGGAGAATCACGAAGAGATCAAGTGCTTGAAGCTTGCCATCCATTGTGGTGTCAATGCACTTGTGAAGATGTGCCGAAGAGTGGCTCACCCATAGTGGAGTATGGGGGAGCAATCATCTAGTCTTCATCGACCCAACGCAATCAAGAAAGGTGGTCCATCTTGAGGAGGACAAGATCATCATCATCTAACTCAAGTGGATCATGTGCAAGGCAAAGGTTTGCCCTTGATAGGTTTTCTATTTTACCGGTCTCATGGTGGGAGTTGGGAGACCGGGTTATAGGATCGATAGCCGTACTATCAAGGGGGGCTCTCAAGTGAGTAGCTTGATCGTATCGTTCGTCGAGAGCTCAAACCATTGCATCCTTGCATCATGTTTCTTGGTTCTTGTTTTGTTCTCTTTGTGAGTCTTAGAGCTTATGGTCATCTTGATGACAAGCTTGAGTTCATCGAAAACGGAGTTCGCATGCATCTTCTATGATGTTTTCTGTGTTGTAGGTTTTACCGGTCTTATCCGAGGAAGGGTCCTCACCATTTTCTTATGGGCCTTTTCTAATTTTATTCTTATTGTTATTTCTTTCAAGATTGTGTTAGCCCTTGTCGCTAGCTTTCCAACAAACTTGGTTTCATCGAAAACGGAATTAGGTTTTACCGGTCTTATCCGAGGAAGGGTCCTCACCATTTTCTTATGGGCCTTTTCTAATTTGCTTCTTATTGATATTTCTTTCAAGATTGTGTTAGCCCTTGTCGCTAGCTTTTCAACAAACTTGGTTTCATTGAATTCGGAGTCCGTTTGCAAAAGTTGTGGCAGTTTTGGTGTTCTGAAAAGGCTGCAGCGGTACTACCGCGAATTGGAGCGGATGTAATTTTTTAATAACGCTCCAGAGCAGTACTACCGCGGCTCCTACAGCGGTAGTACCGCTCCGGACCAAAAACTCGTCCCAAGTCTTGCGGTGGTAGGCCCAGATGTATTTTTTTAGTACCGCTCGCAAGCAGTAGTACCGCTACCATTTGTGGTAGTACCGTGAGGTCGAGCGGTAGTACCGCTCCGGCGGTTCTTCTGGCCTTTTGCCTCCTCGCTGTTGTTTTTCAAAGGGGTACTTTCGCCCTAGCGGTAGTACCGCTCCTTGGAGCGGTAGTACCGCTCTGTGCGGGCTGTGAGCATAACGATTGGATTTTTCCCCACATATAAAAGGGGGTCTTCTTCCCCAATGAACCTAATCTTTTTAGCTCATGTTCTTCCCTCTTTGTTGACCTTCTCCGAGCTTGCTAACTCTCAATCCCTCTAATGATTCTTGCTAGTTCTTGAGGGAAAAGAGAGAGGAGATCTAGATCCACGTTTCCACCAATCACTTTCTCCTCTAAGTGAGGGGAACCCCTTGGATCTAGATCTTGGAGTTCTTCGTGTTCTCCTTCTTGTTCTTCCTCTCATTTTCCTCCCTAGAATTAGTTGCTTCGGTGGGTTTTGAGAGAGAAGGACTTGGGCACTCCGTATGCCCTTGCCATTGCATTTGGTGCATCGGTTTGAGTTCTCCACGGTGATATGTGGAAGTGAAGTTTGAGAAGCTTATTACTCTTGGGTGTTTGGGCACCCTAGAGCTTGTTCCTCTTGGGTGCCTTGGCGCCTTAGACGGTTGGTGGTGTTCGGAGCTCAATCATTGTGGTGTAAAACTCCGGGCAAGCGTCGGGGTCTCCAATTAGGTTGTGGAGATCGCCCCGAGCGATTTGACGGGTACCGGTGACCGCCCCCAAGGGTTGCCAAAGTGTACGGGTTCGGTGACCGCCCCCAGGGGTTGCCATTTGTACGGATTCGGTGATCGCCCTCAAGGGTCCCTTAGTGGAATCACGGCATTTTGCATTGTGCGAGGGCGTGAGGAGATTACGGTGGCCCTAGTGGCTTCTTGGGGAGCATTGTGCCTCCACACCGCTCCAAACAGAGATTAGCATCCGCAAGGGTGTGAACTTCGGTATACATCGTCGTCTCCGCGTGCCTCGGTTATCTCTTACCCGAGCTCTTTACTTATGCACTTTACTTTGTGATAGCCATATTGTTTCTTATCATATATCTTGCTATCACCTAGTAGTTTATCTTGCTTAGCATAAGTTGTTGGTGCACATAGGTGAGCCTAGTTGTTTTAGGTTTTGTGCTTGGCAAATTAACCGCTAGGTTTATTCCGCATTTGTTCAAGCCTAAACCGTAATTATTTTAAAGCGCCTATTCACCCCCCCCCCCCTCTAGGCGACATCCACGATCTTTCACTTTCATCCGTGGCAAAAGAGTGTAGCTCGGGAAAAGGTTGGGCTAGAAGTTCTTACTTCCAATTATCAGTCCAAAAGTGGATAGTAGAGGGCCAGACCTTGCCATGCATGTTGTTGATTGCTTGTAGGAGGGTATTAAGCTGAAATTTATTTCCCACCAGAAGGAGCCTTCCTTCTTATCCCATGGGAGGGGAGCTGAGTAATAAACTTCCCAAATAAGATTCACCCAAGGGAGATCTTCCTAATTGAGGAACTTATGCGCATTTTTCATGAGGGCCTTGTTATGGAGATATATGCCCAGAATTCCCAATCCTTCTTGGGTCTTTGGTTTGCAGATCTTATCCCAAGTTAGTAGAGACATTTCACTTTCTGTTGAGTCAAATTTCCTCCATAAGAAATTCCTCAGATACTTTTGGAGTCGGTTGATCACTCCCACAGGCAGAGCCAGAGTACACATGAAGAATGTGGGAAGTACAGAAAATACAAACTTGATTAAGAGTAGTTTCCCTTCATATGAGAGAAGTGTGGAGCATCCAGTGAGTCTTCTTTCCACTCTTTGCATTATGGGGGAGAAATCATCGATTTTCAGCTGTGCAATACCCATTGGCAAACCAAAGTAAGTAAAGGCAAGCTTGACAAGTTTGCACCCCAAAATTTGCAGCAATCCTGGCAAGGTATCCTCATGAATATTCAAAGGCACAAGAATGGATTTGTTATAATTCACTTTGAGACCAATGTAATTAGTATAGTGCATTAGAAGACTTTTTACTTGCCAAAGCTGAGATGGGATTGCAGGGAATACAAGGATGGTGTCATCTGCATACTAAATTACAGGAAAATCTAGACATTATACTGTGTAAACTAATAAAAGATCTTTTAGATCACTAAAGTAATGAGGTCTTATATTTGTTGTGTTGTATCTTTCTTTTTTTCTTTTTTGAAAGCCTGTTGTAGTATCTATCTTTTTTTCTCTTTCTCTTGTTTCCCGTATCCTCTTTGACATAACTTCGGTCTTGTATGACTTTGGTATTTGTTGATGTGGTTCTTTCTATGTACGTTGGTATTGGTTGTTTGTATTTTAGTTACGTAGAGGTCGGATGTATACTCATTGAGTTTGTATCATCTTGATGCTCTATTTTAAATTAATAAAGTACAACATTTGTCAAAAAAACTCAAAAAGGAGTAATATGTGGCTGTTCTTTTTTTTGCATGGAATATCAGTTGTGTACCAGACAAGTCTGAATCAAATCAGGCAGCTACAAGAATTGTCCATGAGATTGCACTGAAAGGGGGAGATGGAAGTGATCTGTCCAATCATCTTGAGCCACAAATGTTTGGAGGGAGATTCTTTCATCCATGGCAAAAGAGTGTAGCTCGGGAAAAGGTTGGGCTAGAAGTTCTTACTTCCAATTATCAGTCCAAAAGTGGATAGTAGAGAGCCAGACCTTGCCATGCATGTTGTTGATTGCTTGTAGGACGGTATTAAGCTGAAATTTATTTCCCACCAAAAGGAGCCTTCCTTCTTATCCCATGGGAGGGGAGTTGAGTAATAAACTTCCCAGATAAGATTCACCCAAGGGAGATCTTCCTAATTGAGGAACTTATGCGCATTTTTCATGAGGGCCTTGTTATGGAGATATATGCCCAGAATTCCCAATCCTCCTTGGGTCTTTGGTTTGCAGATCTTATCCCAAGGCAGTAGAGACATTTCACTTTCTGTTGAGTCAAATTTCCTCCATAAGAAATTCCTCTGATACTTTTGGAGTTGGTTGATCACTCCCACAGGCAGAGCCAGAGTACACATGAAGAATGTGGGAAGTACAGAAAATACAAACTTGATTAAGAGTAGTTTCCCTTCATATGAGAGAAGTGTGGAGCATCCAGTGAGTCTTCTTTCCACTCTTTGCATTATGGGGGAGAAATCATCGATTTTCAGCTGTGCAATATCCATTGGCAAACCAAAGTAAGTAAAGGCAAGCTTGACAAGTTTGCACCCCAAAATTTGTAGCAATCCTGGCAAGGTATCCTCATGAATATTCAAAGGCACAAGAATGGATTTGTTATAATTCACTTTGAGACCAATGTAATTAGTATAGTGCATTAGAAGACTTTTTACTTCCCAAAGCTGAGATGGGATTGCAGGGAATACAAGGATGGTGTCATCTGCATACTAAATTACAGGAAAATCTAGACATTATACTGTGTAAACTAATAAAAGATCTTTTAGATCACTAAAGTAATGAGGTCTTATATTTGTTGTGTTGTATCTCTTTTTTTCTTTTTTGAAAGCGTTGTAGTATCTATCTTGTTTTTCTCTTTCTCTTGTTTTCCGTATCCTCCTTGACATAACTTCGGTCTTGTATGACTTTGGTATTTGTTGATGTGGTTCTTTCTATGTACGTTGGTGGCTGTTTGCATTTTAGTTATGTAGAGGTCGGATGTATATTCATTGAATTTGTATCATTTTGATGCTTTATTTTAAGTTAATAAAATACAACATTTGTCTAAAAAGGACTCAAAAAAGAGTAATATGGGGCTATTGTTTTTTGCATGGAATATCAGTTGTGTTCTACTCTGTAAACTAATATAAAATCTTTGATATAACTAAAATTGTGATCTAGTCGGCCTTATATTTTTTGTGTTGTGTCTATCTCTTTTTTTTCGAAACCGTGTTGTAGTATCTATCGGCTGAGCGAGATGTTCTGTCACCCTTACCTCAATATGAACCAGTAGTATTATTTTCCTTTGGAAACGCATGCAGATAAACTGAAGAAGTTTTTTCCCCCTACGTACCCGGCACTCCACCGTTGAAGAAACGTGAGGTGAAGCACCGCGAGAGCCTCCGGTGGCAACCCAACCCAAAGTTTATCTGCGCGCGCGCGTGCTCCACCGCGGCCGCGTGCGCGACAGGCGCATACATGTGGTTCATGCAGCGACGCGCGTGGCGCGAAAGAGCAGGAGGAGCGGCGCACGTAGCCGGCACAGAGTTGATCGCCCGGCCCGCATTTGGCAAACCCTCGCCGCCCGCCTGCCCGGCTGCCTGCCTACGGACGACACGGCTCGCTCGCTAGAACGAACTGTTCGGTGGGTTGCACATATGTCAGCCTCAGGTTATCTCGTCCGACGGTCCATCCCATATTGTATTTCCACACCGCAGGCGGCGGCGAGCAAGTTTGATGCAATCAAACTACTAACTCCGTCCAGCGGTGGTCAGAAATGGATACGTACTGCCTGCCGCTCTGCCTCATTTTGCTGCCCGCGGAATGTGTCCGCAACAGAGGCGCGCAACCGCATGGCCGGCACTGCCGCTGCATGGTTTCATCTGTGTAAACTTGTTTGGGCCTTCTCGTGAAGTGACCACGCCTTGGCTTGGCGATGAACACCCCCCTGGCCAGGCCAGGCCAGCGAGGTGACAACCCTCCTCGCATCCGATCGAATCATTCGTAGCTCAGCTTATTAGCTCACGGCAGAACCTAAAAAAGACCTGAACTTATCTTCGTTATACTACTACGGGACACTCGTGGTAGTGAGTTGGCACTGTTGGTAGGTGCTCCGCCCCGAATCCACCATTACCTGCCGCACTTGTCCCCTCGACAAGTGTCTCCTCTTCGTTGGAGTACATTTTTCGCGTGGCGTTTTTGTTCTTGGTGCAGCAGCACGACACGTCGCGGCGTCATAACGGGCGGCGTTATACTTGCGTTGCCTCAAATTTTATTAGAATTTCTGTGCCCTTTCATAGAAAAGCAGTGGATAATAGAGGGTACTACCCCGGAATTTATTTAATTATGTTAGCCCAAGACACTGCGGAGTACTGACGCGATGTAGAATAGAGCGCACACACTTCCTATATATATAAAACACCATGGTAGGGACGCCGTAGTGTTGTGTTGTCGACACTTTTTCTTTTTTGCGAATCTAGTCGACATTAATAATACGACTATCAGTTGTTGATCGGCGAACGGTGAGGCGCTGCGGCCGGGTGCGTAGGCCCTCCTGAGCTCAGTTGACATTTGCGGAGTCATGATGGCGTCGTCTTCTTTTCTTTTGTTTTCTGTATTGGGTTATACAGCTGTTTGACTTCTCTGTAGTGTTGGCACGGCACGCCAAGAACGAAATGACTAGCAGGAGGGAAGTCAGCCCTTCACTATTCCTCCTTTATTCATGTGTATGCACTGTTGCACTGGAGCATTAGATTTGCCTTTCCCGTAAGATGACCATTAGAATTGTGAATGCGTGTAAACGCCATTGGAACACATAATGCAGACATAGCTGGGAGGAGTGCACGCATTGTTACAAGCAGTAGTATACCAAGAGTACGAGTTTGATCAAAAGCTTAATCCTAGATCGCCTGACTCTGCAGATGTTTGCAGCCGGTTGGTCTAAAATCACGGGCCGTTCCACCTGTAGTCGTTTGGTGCCGCCAAAGCACGCTTGGTCGCTGAGTTTTGGTTTCTCTCTATAAATGAGCTGGGAGGCTGAGTTGGCCACGACGACACCGAGTTTCTCCAGTCCTGTTCACCTACAATTTTGTTGGATAGCGATTAGTACATGGCACGTGTCGACGTAATAGCGTGCCACCCGGCAACCATCATCCAAACGGCTTAAAGTTCGTCCAACGAATCCCCACTCACCAAAAATCCAGAAGCAGGAGCCGAAACGTTCTGGATCTTTCCAGAAACGGGAAGCCACGGGTGCATGTGATGCGTGTGGCCAAAACGTTCTAGACCTCTCTAGAACCCTTGAGCCTCATCACCGTGTTCCCAACCCAAGTACGTATGCGTGAAAGCAACGACAGAGAGCACGCAGCGGCGACCAAGAGAGACAGACAGGGGAGGCCTCGAGAGCGAGCGAGGCAACCCGAGAGGCGTGGACTCTTCCGTCGCACGAGTCGAGTCGGCAGCCATATCATTTCCCAGACCCAAATGCCATTCCCCCGTGGATTCCATAGGATGCTCTCGCATCTTCCGTAGCAGCAGAGTAGTCCTTATCCGCCCGCGCGGCCCAATCAGACGGCGCCCGTCTCTACAGCGCGCTCCCGAAAGTTGCAAAATCTTGGCGACGATGATAGGTGCACGAGCTGCAGAACCAGACAGACTTGGCGGCCGACTGGCGACTGAGCTCAGGGCCTCCACGCCGCGCCGCGATCGACACGTACGCACACGTATTGGCTTAACCAGTGGCGGTACGTGACGGCCGGACAATCACCAAAGGACGGCAGCCGCGCCGCCCGCCGTGCTCGTACTCATCGCATGTGGCAGCAGTGCGGCGTGATGGAACCGGTGATACATGGGCTGCGTCAGCCGGCGCCGGGCGCCGGGCCCCATGCACGCACGCACCGACGAGCGCCACCCAGAGATGCATCCGCATGGCGATGCGCCGCTCGCTACAAGATGGTAGTACAGGTGTCTCCCCGGGCGGTGGCTTGGGCGGCTGGCATATATCCATCCCATTTTCCCTGACCCCTATCGCGAATTGAAAGGGGCGGGTACGTACGGACTTCTTTTCTTCTCCGCCCTTTGCTTGAGCGGACGCCCGCGCCGCCGTCGCTGGCTTTCCCACTCGGGACGGGAGGCTTTCTTCTTGCCGCGCCATTCATTCATTAATCAAGTGGACGGGATGGCGTGGGCTGACGCCGCCACCCCCAAGTCGGCCCGCCCGTTTCGTGGCCGAGAGGCCGAGACGATCCATCCGGCCGCGTGTTATCGACCTGTGATGGAATTCTTCGGCATGGGATAAACCGCACGCTTCGTCCAACGTCTAGCTTCGCTTCTCTGCACAAGGAAACAGTCGTTTTGCGGAGGGTTTTCTTTTCTTGCCGTGCTATCGCAGGCAAAGCAATGCTCTTCTCTACTGCGTGGTCACTTATCCGCTACTAGTTAGTACTGTGTATGCATCGTTTTGATGCAGAGCCCGGGGTGACCCCTTTTTTGAAAAAAAGAGTTAGTACTGTAGTTGTGTAAGTTGTAGCAAGATTTTTGTTGTGAGTTGGAGTGTACAGAAGGCGCACTGTGTTCTCCACGCACGGGTAGAAAATTCAGTACGTAGTCTATCAGAACGGGTCCAGAACAGAGTAGGAACGCAAGATAGATGGTCAGAACGGCGCGGCAAAATTTGTGGAAACCGGAACTTTTCTATTGCATCGATTCGATTATTACAGGGTACAAGTGATGATGAAAGCACATATCTATCTGAACTCCAACACACTTGGATCTGGCGGTCCACCAAAGGATCAGCGGCCAGGATGATATCGTCACCGAAAGGCTCATCCTCTGCGTCCAATTCGTCACTTGAAAGGGTGCCGACGACAGCTGCGTCTTCAGCTGGCGCCGCCGGGGACCCGAGCACCTTGCTTGGCGCCCTGCTCGACACATCAGCCGGCCCCTTGGTTGCTGCTGGTGAATCGCAAGCTTCTTCACACTGCTCGCCGAGCACGTCGATCCAGCCTTCGTCGGAATCCCAGTCCGGCAAGACGGAGCAGGACAATGACTTGATCCTCTCGCACGGGCTCTCTGAAACCTCCTCCTCTTCCTCGTCGGTCTCCGATTCCCAGAATGCGGCGTCGAGCGTGCTCTTGGGCGACACCCACCTGGCCTTGGCCTCTCCTGCCTGCAATGCCACGAACGGGTGCTCCAGGAGCTCCGCCGCCGTGCACCGCTCGCGGGCGTCCCTCGCGAAGCACATGGCGAGGAAGCTCTTGGCCTCCGCTGACAGCCACGTCGGCACCTCCGGCACGGCGTCCGTGTACCCTATCCGGTGGACGGCGGCAAGGACGTTGTCCATCTCGCCCCACGGCGCGCGCCCGGTGGCCATCTCGACGACCGTGCAGCCGAGAGCCCACACGTCGGCGGCCGGGCCCTGCTCCTCCCCACGGGCCACCTCCGGGGCCATGAACGCCGGCGTGCCTCCGATCGGCCTCGCCTCGCCGAGGGCCCTCGCGCACCCGAAGTCGGCGATCTTGGCGCGCCCGTCGGCGCCGATCACCACGTTCCTCGACTTGACGTCGCCGTGCACGAGCGACTTGCCGTGGATGTATGCGAGCCCGCGCAGGACGTCCGTCGCGTGCGCCCGGACGGCGCGCTCCTCCAGGCGGCCCCCATTCCTCGCGGCCTCGTCGGCGAGCGAGCCGCCGGGGGCGAACTCGAGGAAGAGGTGGTAAGAGCCGTCGCGGGCGCCGCCGCCGCCGATGCAGGCCACGACGTGCGGCGAGGACAGCCCGGAGAGGATCCCCTGCTCCCGGCTCAGCTGCGCCGCGTCCGCCGCGCGCACCGACTTGACCGCAAACAGCTCCCCCGACGCGCCGTCTGCCGCCAGGGAGACCACGGCCCCCGACGCGCCGCAGCCGAGCGTCCGCAGCCGCGTCCAGTGCCCGCTCACGGCGATCGCCATTCTTGCTTGTCTTGCGTGTGTGGTTGCTCTGGGATGGGATGCGCCGGTGATCTCGTTCCTGTTGTTTTTGTTTGGTGTGCGTTGGGTTCTGGTGGGCTGTGGTTGCGCGCGTTTATATATCCATGGAGGCAAGCGAAGGGGAAGGGGAAGACGACTTGGAGCTAATTGGGTGGGGATTTGTTAGATTAGGGGGCCGATCGGGGTGGCGGGGAAGGTGTTTGGTGTGTGTCAATGCTCAACTTGGCGAGCCAGAAAGCGTGGCTTGTGCGTTCGACCCACGCGCGGCAATTGGACGCCGTTTCCTTCTTTTTCCCGTGCGTTTGTGTGGGTGGGAACGCGCGGCGGCTCAATCAACCGACGGCCGCCCGCTCGCTCGCTGCACATGCCGCCGTCAAACGCATCCATCTCCTCTCCTCTCCTGCACATGCAGGCGCTTGGCCCATGCATCCCACTGTGTCGTCGTTATTTCTGCCTGCTCAGCGAATCAGTGTCCTCGTGTTGTTTTTGTGGCGGTGCAGCAATACAATATGCTCTCCTTTGCGTGAGGCCCAAAAATACAATATGCACTCTGCGTTCCGCGTGGTTCTTCAGAAAACTGAGAACGAGGAACACGAGATCGGAAAACCGCCAGGGCGATCCTGCTCTGCGTTCTATAACGGGGGACGTAGTACTGCTCGTGATTTCCGTGTGATTAAACGGGACTCACGAGCGTCAGTACAGAGCAAAAATAGGCTCTTATTTTCTGAGCCAGAATAGATGCACACATGTGAAGCACGAGCGTGGTTAGTGCAATAGATAGGGCGTGCCTGTCAGGTCAGCTGCGCGATGCGACGGCCTCCTCTACTCTAATTAATCCGCGGCTGGCGCCGGTTGAGGTCGTTAATTCCGGGTGAGTTGAGTTGAGCTCATCAGCTCAGCCGTGCCCGCCCACTTAAACCAGCGGTGCCGTGCCGCCGCACCGGTCAAGATTGGACGTGCACCGCCGCCTTCTCGGTCAGAGACGATCGGATCAACTGCCGAGAAAGCAAAATGCCGCGACACCGGTGGCTGCTGATTCGGCTCGCATCGCAGGGAAGAACCCCATTCTCTCCTCCTCTGTGGAGTAATCGTGTAAGCGTGTCAGAAGCGGAGGTCAACGCGTGCGCCCAAAAGGGGCTTTGGGCTTTGGGTGCATGCTTTGACATTGCGCCCTGTGAGTCTGCAACAGAGTAATGATATCTCACCGGAGTAAGGACGGGTTTGCTCCACCAAACCCACCGTTGAACTTGGTGGGTAGGGGTACTTGGCCTCCACGGTCACACTACTACGCAATCAGAGGGTGTTTGGATACGTTTTAGTCCCATGACTAAAAGTAGTGGAACTAAAACTTGCTAGCCTCATCCATACTTGGATCCAAATACTAAAGAGACTAAAATCAAGTTATTGAGCATTTATTATCCTCCAAACCCTTCAATCCAGAACTCGCATGTGTTAAAGGAGAGGCATTAAATAATGAGAGAGAGGGCTAATACATATTTTAGTAGGTTTTCTATGACTAAAATTTTTTAGCCTCAAGACTAGTCCTAGCCTCTCTTTAGTGAGAGGTGCTTGGAACTTTAGCCTCTAAGGTCTTCTTTGGTTCATAGGATAGGAAATTTTATAGGAATAGAAAAATCATAGGAAGTGAGATGACATGCATGTCAATTTCTATAGAGAAAGAGATGTCATTTGGTGCATAGGATAGGATTTTTTCCATTGAGTCTAGGCTAATTTTTTTTTTCTTCAAAACATGAAGGATTGATTCCTATCCTACATAGGAATAGGAAGCCATTCCTACAAACCAAAGGGCTTCAAAAGAATTTTTCCTTTGCAAATTCTATCCTATAGAATTCCTACAAAAAGCCTACAAACCAAAGAAGGCCTAAAAGATCCAAGCACCCTCTTAGCAACATCCTGCTGTAGTTAATTCTGCGGTAGACCGGGAAGAAATCAAATTTTGGTCAGGATTCAAAGATGAAAACACAGATCTCGACAATGTGACCGACTCCTCCTCGAGTTGGTGCCTTTTCACCCACCTCTGTTTAGGCTGGTCACAATGGGCAAGAACATAAGCTAGTAACTTACACACTTTCCTAGACTATGTTACTACCTCCATAGTTGGTAGGAAAATCTATGTAGCGTCATGCAACGATGTATTTATTAGATTATAGACTCATTGTTTCTTGGAGTGTGTGATGTTCCGGTAACTAATCTATGTAGCGTCTAATACATTGTTGCATGACGCTACATAGATTTTCCTACTCACTATGGAGGTGGTAACATAGTCTAGGGAAGTGTGTAAGTTACTAGCTTATGTTCTTGCCCATTGTAACCAGCATTAGGTAGTTACCACAAGCACCTCTCTCTTCATTAAATATGTGCC
Organism: Triticum aestivum; assembly: GCF_018294505.1. NCBI lineage: Eukaryota > Viridiplantae > Streptophyta > Magnoliopsida > Poales > Poaceae > Triticum > Triticum aestivum. The sequence goes on from NC_057800.1 coordinate 489,727,605, forward strand.
ACATAAGCAAAGTTGTATTGGAGTGTGTGATGTTACTCTTAAGTTCCTCCCCATTGTGACCAGCCTTACAGCTATGTGCACTGTACGTACATCGCAGCAGTGCATTCAACCGCTGTCACCGATCGAGGCTGCGCAAATTGCCAATGCACTCGGCCACTGTCTGCTAGCGCCAATGCCAATTGCCGGTAGGAGCAGCAGCAGTAGTAGTTCCATCCATCCAGGCTGTGCAAAACACTGTTCGCATATCTTATCCTCTGCTCCTAGCCGGCTCCTCATTCTCCGCGACGCATGGTTCGGGCTTGATCGTGCAGAGCCGGCCGATTCCCTGTCGCCCGACCGAAAAGGGAAACCCCCAGCTCGCACACTGGCATGGTGGCATGGTGAGTGCCACGGCGTTCCTGCGGCGGCCGGCCCAAAAGGGCCAGACCGGGCCGCAACGGACCGGCAAACTGGGATGTGCGTCGGATGCACCGCTCCTTCCATTTCAACAGTGGGCATGGAGGGAGATGCTCGACGCCCTACTCACGGTGCCGGCGCCCTGTCGGCCCCTCTCTCCCTCTTGCTCGATCCGTCTGGAGCGGCGGTGGTGGGACGCGTCGGACGGACGTGCGCCCCAGCGCGGCGCAACCTGGCAAGCTGGCGAGTGGGCGCACGCACATCCGATTCATCCACTCCGTCGCAAAGCGGCGGAGAACACGTATGACATGGTCACCACGCACGCGGAGCGCCGGGACACCGCCGATCCGGATGGAATCAGAATCAGGCGCCGGATCCTGTTCGGCGGCAGCTCGCGCCGGTCGGTTTGGCCCCGGACCGCGCGTGTCGGCGGTGGCACATGCCATGCCTGCACGTTGTGAACGCGTTAGATCTGGAGCGAGGCAGGCGCGCGAACCTACCAACAAAATCTGGAGATCCGCGAGAGCTCACGTTGCTGCGCCGAACCAGGTCAATACGCGCCAGAATGCAGGCAGCTGCGCAAGTCAAGTGTTACCGAGTATGCTTATAGTACTACAAAGTCTTCAAAGTGCTAGCTGTAGCCTCACCATCCTAGTACGTACAGTATGATTTTACATTAAGCTGCACATGATCACATTAGCCATTTCTTCCAGAGTTCCAAGGCTAGCTGTTCCATTGGCCATTTGTTAAACCATGCGGACAGTTGGAACTATACTACTATTCCTTTTGGTTGAACCAGCTCTAGGTCTGGAGCAGGTCAACCGTTTTCACATTTTCTTATACTTGGCCAAAATGTTTTCCTTCCTTTTACCCCGTTTCTGTTTGATCCACGTGTCCACGAACAGGGATGCGAGGAGGTTGTTGAAAGAACATCGCATGAGATACGACACGGAGCATGTCTCGGGGGTTTATCAGTCGAGACGACGTGATTTGATTTCGAGCTGATGCATTAAGGAAGTGACGGACCATTGACACACAGATGCTCTGAACCATGCCATATGCCATGGAAGAAAAGTGATTCTATGGAAGAGGACGCTGGAACCTGGAACCGAACCCTATCCTCTAAAACCAGCCAGGTCGCATGCTAGAAAAGTGTCACGGTTAAACAAACCCATCTGTGTTGAGTGATGGTGCACCCACCATCTGGGAACCGTCCTTTGCAGGCTGCAGCTGTAAAGAGACCACAAACCTGCAAACAGTGCCTTAACTTGGACAAATATGCCATTTCGCTTCATATTCAGTGTGCCGTGGTTCATCGCACAAGGGGCCAAGTGTTGAATACTATCTACTGCGACGGGAAATCTGACAGCGCGAGCTAGCATTTCTTTTCTACTACTTGGATACAGTAGGATGAGAGGAGCCCAATTGTGCGTTTGCTTTTCAGTTACTATTATTTGTCGAGGAGTGCAGATTTCAGTATGAGTCGGGCCCAATCAAGAGGCTTTGAGAATACGAAGATGTTGACGAACAAATGTTTTCAACTTGAAGAATCAGTTGCGAGTTACCCTTTCGCTCTCTTACCATGATGAACAAATGATAGGTTATGTTGATCCCTGCTAAAGGCAACTTGAACACTTGGCTTTTTTGTTGCGCATGTCGAAAGACAAGGAAATGCACAGCCTTGACACTTTCCAATACCATTTATTAATTTGTTGGAGATTCAAGTAAGACTTGAAGATGGCCTTGAACTTCCCGATCGTCGTCAGCCAGGCGTTGACTGAAGTTGCCGACTGGCTGGGCTTTAGCGGCTGTAGTGGAGTCAACGTCTAATCTAAAGAAAAATATAAGAGACAACCAAAAGGATATCATTAACAAAGTCAATGCCTGAATAGAAATGCTAATGGAGGCTGACATGTATCGGCCGGCGGTGGGCTTGATGGCCAGCTACTTTTCAGACATGAATACAAGAATTGGCAACTTGGTAGTAGGGTGGTTAGGGTTATGGCCTTGGGTTAGTACGTAAGGCCGTCCTGATCGCAATTAGAAATATCGGCTCGGCCTAACTCCGTCGGTTACTGGCTCGGCGTCGGTTGTCAATCGCATCGCATGCCTGGACAAAAGGCCAGTGGATAACGGGATAAGGCATCTGGGATTCTTGGCTGGGAACTGAACCCTTGAGGATCTGGCAGCTGAGCAGCCGGCCTCTTTCGGTTGAGCAGAAGCACTAGTTATTACCTCCTGAGTAAGGCCACTGTGTAAAGCCTGAAGCAGCAAGCTCAGTTGTGGAATAGAACAGCAACTAGACTGCGTGCCTGTTGTCAATTTGTTGGTGGCTTCTGGGTGCTGATGGTGAGCCCACTGCCGTTTGCTTTTTGAGCCTTCAGTAGTTATATTGATTTGATGCCAAAAGTTGGCATGCTAATATTGGCAGCTTTTCATTTTGCCAAATGTTGGCTTGTCAAATATTGGCAATGCCAAATGTTTGTATCAAAAAAATTATGCGAATATAGTCAGACATGGTGTTGTGCCGGCTCTGGGATTCGTGCTTGAAGGGCTCGTCACTATGACAAATCACCTCGTGTGTGGTGAAATCTTAGTTTTTTCTCGCAGTATTTTCTTGGGGATAATAGGAAACAGACTTCATACAGACAACAACAACAACAACAACAACAACAACAACAATAATAAAGAGTAAAATAACCTTTAAATTGCTACATGTTATCCAAAGATTCACTACTTTTACTTTGTCTGTAGAGATCTCGACAAAAAAAAACTTCAACCTAGAGAAGCCATCAGAAATATGGAAAACCATATTTATCGCTTCCGGCGAAAGAATGTCGACGTAGCGCATATGGGGCTGCTCAACTTCTCTAGTCGCCATGTGATTATTGCTGGTCCATTAGTTGTTTTTATTCCCATTTTGTTCTTCTACTGTATATGTTTAGTTCCTTAATTGTTTTCATTAGTTCTCTTCAGGTTTTATTTTTATTTATTTATTTTTCCTTTATTATATTTTCACCTGCTTAAAATTCATAAATATTTGACAAAAAGTAAAATAATTTCGTGAACATTTTCTGAATTCCTGATCATATTGTAATACGAGAATGTTTTCAAAATTCGAGACCATTTTTAAAAGTCATAAGTGTTTTTTATAAACTTAATGAAAATTTTAAAATATTTTTGAAATTTTGTTTCTAAATATGTGAACATTGTTTTAATTATCTTTTCTAAAAAACCAAGAATAACGTCTATCGATCGATCCAAACGATACCCCTTCGCTCCGGCCTCTTGCAACCTCTGAGTTAGGGTTTCCCTGCCTCTCGCCGGCGCCGCCGCCGGTCCGCCTCGTCTCCTATGGTCCTTGGATCATGGGGGCGCGGTGGATCCCAGCCTTGCCGGCGGGAAAGCTCCATTTTCAGATGTTTTTTGGAGTTTTGTTTGGGTTTGTACCATGCTCAGGAAGATGAGGCGGAGGCGATTTCTTGAAGATGGAATAAGGTCCTCCCCACCTAGCCCCCGTCTCGGCGATGTTTCTAGCATTGTCGGAGGGCGTGTGAAGGTGTGTCTTCAGCGGATCTCGTGGGATCCAATCGACGTTTCTCTTCGGCGGATCCGTTTTGATCTGGTCTTCGTTAGTCTATGTGTCTGCAGGTTGGATTCTTCCAATCTAGATGTCTCTTCATCGGTGGCGGTTGTTGTTCTGGTGCGCTGGTCTTATAGGGCCTTAGCACGACGACTTTCCGACTGTCTGCTACAACAATGTTTGCCCGACTCTGATGAGGGAGGGCGATGAGGGCGGCGCGTCTTCGTCTTGCTCCAGTGGTTGTAATTGTCGCTAGGTGGTATATTGGCCTGGATGTAATTCTAACTTCTGGTGTTCTTTATACTACCTTGACCATTGATGAATAGATTAGAAGTTTTCTCGAAATATAACCAAGAATATTTTTTTGAGCATAAATTAAAATTTAGACTCATTTTCTAATTAATGAACATATTTTATATTTTCAAGTATTTTAAAAATTCTTGATCATCTTTTAAATTGCTGAACATTTTTTATCTTGTAATAACAATTCTTTTACTCTGTGAAAAAACAGTACTCCCTCTAATCCAATCAATGGACGTTCTTTAATACAAATTAAATGATTATTTTACTAAATTTCTCGTAAAGCAGCATTAGTTACATTGGATCGGAGGAATTAGCTATTTTCTGAAACCCCCAAAGAAAAGAAAAGCGAAAGAAAATTGGTAGAGAGGAGCGTTGTAGCCGGTTGTTCCGGCGCTATTTGATGACATGGACAGAGGTTCAAACAGAAGGTCTCATAGCATGAGAATAATAGGGGCTAATTGGTTTTCTACCAACATTTGGCAAAATTAACAGCTGCCACATTTGACAACATTTTGTAATACAGAACAAAAATTGATAAGCAACCAATCTCTAGCCAACATTTGGCAGTTGCCAAAATTTGGCATGTCAAGTTTTGGCATCAAACCAATTAGAGAACGCTATGTCTCGCTTATAGTGAGACCTAGCGCGCTCTCGCGTCAAACTCCACTCTAAATGCGCCAGCCTAGGCGGTGGGAGGCCACAACCTCGTTTCCTCTTCTTGCGTTTACTTTTGTTTATACTTCTAAATATGCTTAATAAATATACTACAAAACACTTACATAAAAACATTTTAGAAAATGTTAACCAAGCATTTGTTTTCTTAAATATATATAAAAAATGTTTTTCTGTATACGAAAGAGGTATAATAGGCGTCAACAAAGTTGATCATATATATTAAACATGTTAATTAAGCATTAAAAAATGTTAAACAAATATTTGAAAAATGCTAATCAAGCATTTGAAAAATGTTAATCAACCATTTAAAAAATGTTAAATGTATATAGAAAAAATATTGTCCATGTATTAAGAAAATGTCAAACTAGTATTTTTAATCAAGCATTTGAAAATGTTGAAATGTGTATAGAAATTGTTTTGACCATGTATTAAAAAAATTGAATGTTGTATTTAGAAATGTCAATCAAGCATTTGAAAAATGTGTATAAAAAATGTACACCATATACTAAAAAAATGTTAACCAAGCATTTAAAAATGTTAAATGTGTATAAAGTAAATGTTTCCCATCTATACGAAAAAATGTATACAAAAGTACATAATGTGTATGAAAAAAGTTGACAGTTTATTTAGAAATGGTAATGAAGCATTTGAAAAAATAGTTAAACAAGTATTTGAAAATTGTTAATTATATTTTTGACCATGTATTAAAATATTGTTAATCTTGTACCTAAAAGATGTAATCAAGTATTTGAAAATATTGTATTTTCAAAATGTTAATCAAGCACTTGAAAATGTTTTAAATGTGTATAGTAAATATGTTGACCATGCATTAAAAGGATGTTAAACTTGTATTTTAAAAATGTTAAACCTATATTAGAAATATGTTCTTGACATATACGAAAAATGTTGAATGAAAACCAAAATAAACAAAGAAAAAGGGAAAAACGAGAATAAAATAAATAAACAAAATAAAAAGGAAACAAAAAACCCACTCCAAACCAAGAAACAAAGAAAAAAAACCCACTTCAATTCAAGAAAGAAAGAAAAAGAAT